>NC_089751.1:9647134-9649634 GCF_040412425.1 Macrobrachium rosenbergii
ACCGTTTCCTACTTCCTGTGAGCCTTTTCTTTTAAACTAAGTGAATTATATTTCAGTTCGGCATATTCTACTTGAAGTAATAATGCAGTGCGCTTACATTACTCTTACATCATGAGGATGAAGGCAACCCGTACTAAGAGATGGGAAGTGAATATAAAAGACCATACAAAGGATGAATCGTCAGGAATGGCAAGGATAGAGAAAATAGCGTGCGAGGGACATTAATGCAGAAGAGAAGAATGCAGAAGAGAACAGGACCCTGAGAAGCAATGCTAAAAACTGGAATGGAGTGGCTGTTATATGTTAACAACAACTGATAAAAATGACTAGATAATAACCTAAAGCTAAGCTTACAGAGAAAGAGGGTAAAACCATAAACAACAATATTTTACAAGCAGGAGCCAGTGCAGACCTCTGTCAAATACGGAAGAGCAGTGATAAATGATATCACAGAACCGCAGAAAAAGTAACGAAACGCCCATCTGTCAGAAAGGAATATCATCAACAGAATTTGACTTCCAGAAGGCATATTGGGTATTCACACAAAGAAAACTAAACCTATTGCATTTTAAAAATGTTTCACGTGCTTAACAAATCACAGTTGATGCCAAAGTAGAGTAAACGAAAGGATCAGTGCAGTCATACTCTCTATGGTTAGGCTAAACTAAGAAAACAGTGGAATTTGATGACTGGGCATGAAAATTGCCATGGCATATGAACCAGTTAATTCGCAAAGTCATTAAGGAATTACTCTGGAATTTGATCCAGATATCGTCAGTCTTTAAGCCTATGAGAAACTTTTGAACCTTACAAGCAGATAATATTGATGAGTACAGGTTTGGAGATAGGCAACGTGGGATGATAAGGATAAATAGAATCTTTGACTGAAAGGCTGCCTGAAAACAGGATGCTGAAAAGTGAGGTCTTGCTACCAGCAAAGCAAACTATAAATTCGTCTATATGGAAATAAGAAGGGAAGTAAGATATGCAAAAGTCCTTGAGTATTTCACTAGGAATACTCAAAGACTTTTGCATATCTTACTAGGAAACCCGGCGTCCCCTCCTCCCCTACAAAAAAACTGTCCTGGTGTTTTAAAAGAAGGCAAATATGTTGTCAACTATAAAAAAACAAAGTTGGGAAATGAATAGTCTTGGGGTCTCTTTATGGAGCACGAGTAATAGGCTGATTGTTTCAGACACTACAAAAAGAAATTTAAAACTTGTAACAATAATTGTGTCAATGGTTTCATGAATATATTTTATTATTTGATTACGGATAAAAAAAAAGCAATGGTCATCTACTGCCTGGAATTATGATTAACGATAATTCCTGGTTGCAAAGCCCCTTTAGAAGATCAACCCGTATCCAAGTAACATTGCTGCTTAGGCTTATCACTGAAAATAGTTTTCAGTATTTTGTTACAAGACAGAAATTTGAAAAAAAAAAATCACTCTATATGTTATTTGTTTAGCTTGGATCTGTTAGTGGACTCACGTCAATAATCTGTATGTCCTGGCAGTTCACACAAGTTCTTATAAGTCATCGGTAAAATCGACAAATATAATCGTATATTTAGCATCAAAGGGAAATTTAAGAAGTATTTGATGCTAAATATACGAATATATTCGTCGATTTTACCGATGACTTATAAGAACTTGTGTAAATTGGGCTTCGGCGTTAATTCACGATCCACCCCAGATTCTTTGGCCCATTTTCTCTGTTAGAAAACGTATACACGTAACATGATTTAATAACCTTACAGCGATGGTTCAATTTTATATTCTGCGCTTTATCTTACTTTACAGAGAAAGGCGCATTTAAGTGGTCAATATTGGCCACTTGTGTACAAATACTTGAATAGGTAATAGCGTTAGGGGGTCAATTTTATTATTATAAAATATTTTTTCTTGGTAGTAAAATAAAAAAAAATTCACAAAGCACCAATTTTTGTGGGAGAAATGGCATAAAAATGATAATTAAAATGTTATTGTCACGTCGAATTATTGGCTTATTGCGTCTGAGCACTCACCACAGCTAACTCCAGTGGCACAACATTTTACTCCCTGGCCTAATCCTGCAAGGGGCATAATTAAAATTTCAGACCAAAATCAGAGATGGACGTTTTTGGCATAAAATCCTGCCACACAACAAGTTAGCTGTCGAGAGCTTCCGCCTGAAATAAGCGTTATCTTTGAACTTTCATGAAACCTTCCAGCCGGCGTCATACTTTACAACAGCACTGCAGATGCAAATTCGGTTTTGGGTTTTGTAGAAACTCTGCCTGCTCGGAAATGTGGTCTTCCCCTCCCATGGCCATAGGGGTTAAAACAGAATGTGAGCAGTTACGTGAATTATTTTCATCCTCCCTGGTTCTCTTTCCAAGGAAATTGAGAAAGGTTTTATGGTCACCGGTTTTATAGGGATGAAAAGGTTATTACGAGATTTTCGCCTTTATGTGATATCATACACATTCATAAAAAATAATTCATTATAAAAACT
>NC_089751.1:9657134-9729634 GCF_040412425.1 Macrobrachium rosenbergii
TTATTGTTATTTTTCTCATTATCAATATTCCAGAAAATCTTTATAACAAGAAGAGCTCGCTAAAATATATGAATTTCTCAACTGGGGCCATATATCAAAAAAAAAAAGTAGACGACTGAAGGAAATCATTTGAATTATGAAATGTATAATAAATAATATATATATATATATATATATATATATATATATATATATATATATATATATATATATATATATATATATATATATATATATATATATATATATATATATATATATATATATATATATATATCTATATATATATATATAAATATATTTATATATTATATATATATATATATATATATATATATATATACTGTATAATATATAAATATATTATATATATATAATATAGATACATATATATATGTGTGTGTATAAATATATTTATATATATAACATAGATATATATATATATATATATATATATATATATATATATATATATATATATATATATATATATATATATATATATATATATATATATATATATATATATATATATATATAAACCGATAGCGTAAACATTTCAATTCAAATTATTTCCTTTCAGTCGTCTACTTTTTTTTTTTTTGAAGGATGGCCCCAGTTGAGAAATTCAGCAATCGTTGTCAAATTTTAGCGATCTCTTCTTGTTAATGGTAAAGATTTTCTGGAATATTGATAAAAAGATTGTTGTTTTGAAATACCGTAGAAAAATAACAATATGCAAGAGATGAGGACGGAAAATAAAAAAGGAACTGCCGTCAACCTTCGTTGTTTATTGCAGTAATGAAATTAATTTACGGCTTAAATTGGCCAATTTTGCATTCACGTAGTAGAAAGAAAGTTCATTTACTTTTATCTTGAAAGGTTTTTTATGGAATCGGATTTAATTCATTTAGGCAAAAAAAAATGCTCATCTGATATATTCTCAGATCCAAAAATACCAAATGGACCCTAAATGGCAGAAATAATTCATTTTCCCTAGTACTTAATAAAGAAGATATTTTGTTGAAACAAACTTTAGAGTTTTTCCAGCGAATGCTTCAATAGATTCATTGTTTCATTGGATGTTCACGTTAAATGCAGCGATTGTGTTTATGCAACAAATCATTTTAAGTGGAAAAGGTAATCGGTTTAACATAATGGTGTTTTTTTTTTTATATATTTCAGAATATCGCCTATGTCTGATATTATCAATAACCACTTTAGAGCACTATTTGTCGTCAATATTTATACACTTTTACATATATATATGTATATATATATATATATATATATATAAATGTATGTATGTATATATATATATATATATATATATATATATATATATATATATATTATATATATATATATATATATATATATATATATATATATATATATATATATATATATATATATATATATATATATATATATTATTTATTCATTTGTCACTGCCACATTCATACACTGGCTTAATCAAGGATGCAGAAGCTAGAGCATTATCACCTGCAAAATATACTCGCACAGAAGGTGTAACACGTGTTTACTGCGCGTGTTACCTTTGTCTTGAACAGTCTTTTCCGTCTTTGGTATTATGTGATTTTATTTCTAATACTTCTATACCTTTCAAATTATGCACTCTCCACCTACAAAGTGTACTCATTTATTTCCACTGATTTGAACTTTCACCGGGGCCAACCTTTTATACGCGTCTTTAAGTTTGTAAAGCTTACATTCCTTTTAACTGTACATAAGCTACAAAAAGAATTTTTGAATCACACAAACATTATCAATCTCAGCCTGCTAAATCTTACTTCCATCACTTGTATCTAATATCATAACTCCACACCCTTTAAAGAAAGTTTTATTAAACAATCCGACCACTCATTCCTACCTTGGCCTCAACGGAACATTCAGATCCCTTAGTAATCTATTGCAAACACCACACCCTGTGACAACTACAGTCATCTTACTATCAGTTACATAATACACTTCCTGGGTCAACAGTGGCACAGTCGCTTTTAACGTAGCACCCCCAGTCCGCTTATTCTCGCCGAGAAGTTGAATCTGAAGCCGAAAGGGGAAGCATGGAGAAAATTGACGTAGGGGCTGAGTTTCTCATGCCCTACCTCAGTTATCACTATGAAAAATGCTACATTTACTTTATAAGGTACTTTGGAAGTTGAGTTTGCTTATAATGTGGTGTCCTACGTTACAATATATATATATATATATATATATATATATATATATATATATATATATATATATATATATATATATATATATATATATATATATATATATATATATATATATATATATATATATAATATATATATGTACATAAAGTGCGTGTGTGTGCGTGCCTTTCCAGGGATCCTGTGAAAATGTCTAAAGAATCTAAAGGTATCTACATTCAACGTCTCCTTAAGACAGTAAATTCACATCTTTGTAAATCACCACCATAACGAGGAAAGTATCACATCATTGTAAGAAAGACGTACTGTGATCAAATTTTCATTTCACTATTACTAAAATTTTGTTTCCACCTTGCAGAGAGTCAAGTTCAAATTAACGAGAAAATGACTGGACACAAATAAGTTCATTCCGGACTGAGGATGCATGAGAGACTAATCCATCGCATCCTTAACACTCAAACGAATAACCGAACTATATTCTGTGAAATTATGTTATAGGTTGTTTAGCTACTGGATTTGAATAGAAAATCTCGTTCTGGCAAAGAAATTCTTTTATGAGGTTAAACAGTGGATACATCTTTTTTTAAGATAATAGCATTTTTTTATTTTGCTTGATCATTATATCATTATTTTTGTTGACTTCGATGCTCCTTTAATACGTTTTGACTTCCCTTTTCTACTACGATACTTCTACGATGTTCTGAGCTCAAAGTTTCGTTGAGGACAACATTAATATTAATAAAGTTTCAAGAGCCAGGGAATCTCCTCCTCTCCTCTTTTCTACAGCGCTTTGTGCTACGAATGACTTTTACCCTTTACTGCTTTTTTTCTCTTGTATTAAAAAAAAATATTAAGTTTTCCTTTGATGTGAGAGTCTCCCTCCTTTTTAAACATTCACACACATACACACACACCCAAACACACGTACTAAGGAAACGGTAGGCAGAGCTGCGTCTTTATTCATTTTCATATTGGTGGACCATGAGTATTTTGACATACACCTTTCAGTATCTGATCAATTTAGGTCGTTTTGATAATCGAAAATATCAGTGACCGCCTTACTAAGTATTTCATATGTAAACTACCTCAGTAATGAACAATGTTCCACATCCATGTGAAGGAAGGCGTAACGTGATCAAATTTTTATTTAAGGTTTACTAAAATGGAGTTTCAACCTTGCAAAGAATAAAATTGAAATTAACGAGAAAATGAGTGAATAAAAGTAATGTTACTCTGGCCTGAGGACACATGAGAGACTGCAATCAATCGCATCCTTGACACACTAACGAATGACCGAACTATATTCTGTGAAATGAAATTATAGGTTATTCAGCTACTGAATTTAAATAAAAACTCTCGTCCTGACAAAGAAGTTCTTCTTTTATGAGATTAAAAAATGGATATACTTTTTTGAAGATAATATCATTTTGATTATTGTTTGTTATTTGTTTTTTCTTTATATCATTATGTCTGTTGACTTCGCAGTTCCTTTAATACTCTTTCACTTCTCTTTACTGCTACGAGGCCATAACGATGTTCTGTGCTCAAAGTTACGTTGAGGACAACATTAATGTTAAGAAAGTTCTTGGATTGAGGAGATCTTCCTCTCCTCTTTTGTAGAGCGCTTTGTACTGCGTATGACTTTTACACTTTGCCGCATTCTTTTCTGATGTGCTTAAAAAAAATCCTACGTTTTCCTTTGACGCGCGATTCTCTTTATTTTAAGCACTCACACACTCACATACTGAAAAAAAAAAAAGAGAGAAACAAGTTAGTTTTTGCCTGTTTTCCTGTTTGTGGACCATAGATGTTTTGACATACATCTTTTAAAATCTCATCAATTTAGGTCATTTTCATAATTGAAAATACCAGACACCGCCTATTTAGGTATTTCATAATATGTAAATTACTTCATTAACGAAAAATATGCAATATCCGTATGAGGGAAGACGTAGCGTGATCGAATTTTTATTTTACGATTGCTAAAGTTTTGTTTCCACCTTGCAGAGAATCAAGCTGAGTTAGCGAGAAAATGACTGGATAAAATAATTTCACTGCGGACTGAAGACACATGAGAGACTGCAATTCATCGTCCTTGACACACTAAAGAATGACTCAACTATATTCTCTGAAATTAAATTATAGGTTATTCAGGTACTGGATTTGAATAGAAATTCTCGCTCTGGCAAGAAATTATTCTTTTATGAGATTAAACAGTGGATATATTTTCTTTAACATAATAGCATTTTGATTGTTTTGTTCTATTTGGCCTTGTCATTATATCTTTATTTCTGTTAACTTCGTAGTTCCTTTAATACTTTTTTTTCACCTGTTTTCTACTAAGACACCTCTACGATGTTCTGAGCTTAAAGTTTCGTTGAGGACAACATTGATATTAATAAAGTTCTTGGACTGAGGAAATCTCTTCCTCCCCTCTTTACTGCAGCGTTTTGTAATGCGTAGGACTTTTAAACGTGACCGCTTTCTTTTCTCGTATATTAAAAAAAATTCGTAAGTTTTCCATTGATACGCTAGTCTTTCTTGTTTTAAAACATTCACACACACATGCTAAGAAAAAGAGAGGCGGAGATTCGTCTTTATTTATTTTCCTGTTGGTGGACCATACTCTAGGTATTTTGACATAGGCTATGGTTTAACTATCTGATCAATTTCCGTTGTTTGGATAACAGGGAATATCAGACATCGCCTTGCTTAGGTACTTCATAATATGTAAATTACCTGAGCAACGAACAATGTACCACATAAATGTGAAGGAAGACGTAGCGTGATCAAGTTTTTATTTAACGATTACTAAAATGGGGTCACAACCTTGCAGAGAATCAAGTTGAGGTTGAGAAAATGACCGGATAAAATCATTTCACTCTGGGCTGAAGACACATGAGAGGCTGCAATTCATCGTCCTTGACATACTGACGAAATATTTGAACTATCAGTGAAATCAAAGTATAGATTATTTAGCCACTGGATTTGCATAAAAATTCAAGTTCTGACAGTGGACTATGGATCCTAAGACGTTAGAAAATGGATAGAGGTTCTATAAAGATAATACCATTTAGATTTATTTATTATTTAGTTTTATCATTATATTGTTTCTATTGACTTTGTAGTTCCTTTAATACTTTTTGAGTTCTGTTCTTTACCACGATAACTCTATGATATTCTGAGATCAAAGTTTCGCTAAGGACAACATTGATATTAAAAATGCTCCTAGACTGAGGAGATTTCTTCCTCTCTTCTTTTCAAAGGTCTTGGTGCTGCGTACGACTTACACACTTTTCCGCTTTCTTTTCTCGTGTATGACAACAAAAATCCTAAGTTTTCCTTTGATGTGCGAGTCTCCCGCGTTTCCAGACATTCATACACGCACGTACTAAGGAGAAGATAGGCAGAGGTCGTCGTTATTAATTTTCCTGTTGGTGGACCACAGGTGATTTTCACATACATCATTTTAGTATCTGGTTAATTTAGGTTACTAATACGAAATATCAGACTCCACCGTATTTAGGCATTACATAATGCAATAGCTAACTCCTGATCTCGGTGCTCTACATATTTTTCACGACCTTATTGAATATTTATAAAAACATTACGCCTGGTATTGTGAAAATCGAATATCTGAAGCCTAGGTAAATAAGTAAACAAATAAAGAGACCAATTTACAAATGAGAAACTAGGCTCTGAAGAGTTACGAATATTGTACAATAAAAGCTCACTTACAGTTCCTGGAAGTTACTATTTCACAAGTTACACCATGTCAAAGCATCAAGTTATTTCTCCATAGAAATAGAGAGGGACCTGCAATCTTTCACTTTGATATTATAAGCTACGGTTCCTACTTTTTGAAGTTATTCTGCTTGGAAGTTTTCTAAATGATGCTTGTCTGCACACAAGCATCAGGCATTGTAGCTTGAAGGGGCACAGTTGTATTTTGGTTTTCTGTCCGTCCGCCCTCGGATCTTAAAAACGACTGAGGCTAGAGGGCTGCAAATTGGTATGTTGATCATCTACCTTCCAATTATCAAACACACCAAATTGCAGCCCTCTAGCCTCAGTAGTTTTTATTTTATTTAAGGTTAAAGTTAGTCGTAATCGTACTTCTGGCAGCACTATAGGTACCAACAACATAGGCCACCACCGGACCGTGGCTGAGTTTCATGGGTTTTATGGGCCGTGGCTGAGGCCACCACCGGGCAGAAAACTCGACTGCGCTAAAGACTTTTGTGCGCATTTTTTACTTGTTTAGATTTGTCACGAATTTTCTCAATGTATTTTTGTTCTTCTATACTTGATGCCTCAGCGATGTCATTGGGCTCACTTGATTAACTCCAGTGCTCTTTCACTTTTTTATTCTTTCTCTATTTGTAAAGTTAATGGCTGTGAGCAGATTTTACTTTTCATTTCATTTTAATGATTCAAAAAAAAAAAAAAAACCAAACAGTGTGAAGGTAAAGAGTGAAAGGCAGCTGAAAAATTCAGCAATTTTTTTGCGTACCGAAGCGTTCAAGCTTTACAAGCTTGTTTAAACGTTTATTGTTTGAAAGACAAACATAACTATTCATGTCGAAAAACATTAACAAGCAAACCCAGTTATCACTTCTTTCCATACAAACACACACACATCTATACATATATATATATATATATATATATATATATATATATATATATATATATATATATATATATATATATATATATATATATATACACACACACACATACACATATATATATATATATATATATATATATATATATATATATATATATATATATATATATATATATATATATATATATTATATATATATATATATATATATGTATGTATATATATATATATATATATATATATATATATATATATATATATATATATATATATATATATATATATATATATATATATATATATATATATATATATATACAGTATATATAACGTATGTATACTTATCTTAAGAAAGCTGGTAATTAAAACTTTAATTCTGAATATAAACATTTTACTTCTGAAATGTGGTCACAATTATTTATCATAATGGCAACCATACTTATATCATGAAATATGTTAGTAAATCATCGCCAGTGAAATATTTTTATGGATGATTTTCAGCACAGTTTGTTTGTTAATCGACGAATAGATATTCGGTTTAGTCATTGGCGAATTCGTCATACACGGATGAATCTATGCAATTTAAACTTGACAATGAAATGCTACTACATTCCGGAGGTAATATTGACGAATTTATTCTGTAGGTCAAGTGAGTAACAGATAACATGATGGCTAATGTGTAATCCGTCATGCATTTTATATATATACATACATATATATATATATATATATATATATATATATATATATATATATATATATATATATATATATATATATATATATATATATATATATATATATATATATATTTATATATATTTTTTTTTTTTTTTACAAAGGAAGGCACATGAGAAAATTTGAATTTCCCCTGGTGCATGATGTAAGAAGGGTAATTAAAGAATAATTAACGAATGAGAAGCTCATGCTTAGCCATTGCTGGAAAAAAATTCCTCTAATACATAGTTCCTATTGAAGACTCTTAAACAGCCACTTGAACGCATACATGTTTATGCTTGTTTTGGTTTTATCGTCAACGTGATTTTTTGCAAATTAATCATCGTTTTCAACTATTCTAAAAGGCCAATAGACATCAGAAAGAATCCTGTGAGCAGAATGAAACACTTTACCTTCGGTGTCAGGTAATCAAAATCAACAAATAAAAAATGTGCCGAAGTTTCTTCTGCGCAATCGAGTCTTCTGTACAGCTTATAATGCTGAATGAGCCGCGGCCCATGAAACTTTCAGCCACTGCCCGGTGGTGGCTTGTCCAATAGCGTTGTCAGACGCACGATCATGGGTAACTTTAACCTTAAATAAAATAAAACATACTGAGCCTAGAAGGCCGCAATTTGGTATCTTTGAATATTGGGAGGTTGGATAATCACATATCAATTTGCAGCCCTCTACCTCAGTAGTTTTTCAGATCTGAGGGCGGGCAGAAAAGTGTGGACGGACAGACAAAGCCATCTCAATAGTTTTCTTTTACAAAAATCTAAAAAGCCACACAAAATCATACAAAAGGTTTTCTGAACTTTTGGGAAAATAAATTCTCTCCTTTCAAAGCAGGTAAAAGCTGTAGAAGCTAATGGTTTGAGTATTAGTCACGTGAATATGTTTTATTACCGACTTCAACTGCGGTAGATTCTTGTTAGAGTATTAAAGACCTGAAATGGGATGATGCCAAAGGGTTTTGTGGAAGGGATAATATAAATCACTTCCAAAATTACCAAACACATTTCCCTTATCGAAAAAATAATTATAAAACAATCTACAAAATCGCTGAAAAGATTTATTGTGGTTTCAGAGGGATGACCTCCCTGTCTCTTGAAAAAGGAGGAAAGTTATGCCTCCGAAAACTCAATCAAACTTTTTTTTATGATTCTGTGCGCGTTTTTAGTTTTCTGTAAAAGAAAACTATCGAGAGGGCTTTGTCCGTCCGTCAGCACTTTCTCTGTCCGCCCTCAGATCTTAAAAACTACCGAGGTTAGAGGGCTGCAAATTGGTGTGTTGATCATCCACCCTCCTATCTTCAAACATATCAAATTGCAGCCTTCTAGCCTCAGTAGTTTTTATTTTATTTATGGTTAAAGTTAGCCATGATCGTGCGTATAGCACCGCTAAAGGTACCAACAACTCAGAACACCACCGGGCCGTGGCTGAGAGTTTTATACATTATACGCTGTACAGAAAACTCGATTGCGCTCTATGATTTTGTGCGCGTTTTTAGAGATTACCTCTGAATAACTTCCATCGAGGATAAGTTTAAAAATAAGCTTTAGACGCATTAAACACTCTTGAGATAACTGATAGACAATAGTTTTTCGTCCACTGAATCACAAGGCATTTCTTCAGTTACTGTCATTTAATCGTGTACTTAAGGAAATTCACAGTTGCTAGGCGCGAGTTACGTTCTTCGTTAATTCGCCATAATGTGGCTTCGGCAGAAACCGCAGATACTACAAAATAAAGCAGAAATTCGGAATAAGAGGGTACTGACATAGTAGCCTTATAAGACAATTATTAGAACTTTCGACGTAAACTGTGTAACTGTAAATAGCGTTGAGCACTGTCAGATGTTTTAGCTGCTTGGGTCAGATCATTAGAATAACTGTTCCAGGCATCTACTGTAACGACGCTACTAATTGCAGGTAATCCCACTAAGCATATAATACTGCAATAAACCTCCGTTTAGACATTCCACTGTTAATTTCTGCTGTTCCCCACTCACTTCTGCAGCCACAAGAATGTGTTTATTTCTTTTTATCTCCGCCAAGTGATTTTCTTGTTGTTCTATAAACTCCATATCCATTTAGCAATAGTTCCTATGTGGGATTATGTACATGGGTAACAGCGTTCTCTCTGCAAGAACAATTATTCCTAAGAAACATGAAGTGGCCAGTTATACATGCAGAATATTCTGTCAATTAAAACTTAACAATACCGTAATTCCCGCTCCCCTTCCGTAAAATTTACCCGAATAATTTCTCTCGGCTTTGAAGTTTTCCTTATACGAATGTGTAGCTTATATCGATATTTACTTCATAAAAATATTTAACATTTAGGTCAGAGATATTTATGAGTGTATGAAATGGTCATATTTGTGAATACATTCTATTACAGAGCATTTTTCATAGTGGAAGTCCCCATTCACATGTACGAGAATGCACTTTTAAGTGTGGTTATTTTATTCTCCAAACTCGATATAATGCTTAAAATATATTACGTGATCAGGTTGCATGCAAAATACAAACCTAGTTTTGTAAGTCCCTGGGGATCCAAGCTCCAGTAGGCCCTCTTAAACACGCAAGGCAACGGGGAGCGATCGATGAACGGTCGGGTATAACTAAAGCCTTAAAAAATTGAATAACCACATTAACTGGGAATATAACTCGCAAAGTCATACTCTTTGCTCACTGATATAGCACAAAAATTTTGGGTGGTCCGGTATATATTCAGAAAATGAAAGGTAGACTGGGAAAGCATATGGCGATTGTCTTTGCAATCGTGGATTTCTTCCTTGGCTTTACTATACTGGATTTACATAAAGTAGACGTTCGTACTGACGTGTCCTAATTTGCGTATGAAACTATTTCCTAAGTCTGTGCTCTATCGATTTCTGTGTACTATCGATTACGACTGGCTTATAAATACCATCCTTCGGATGAAAATATTGAGTGTTTCTAATGATCTTATTTGAACGAGACTTTAGAGCGAGAAAACAAAAGAACCCTTATTGCGCAAATTGAGGGAATTATGACGTGACAATTCACTTAATTTTCTTGAATTGTCACGTCATAATTAGTGGTATCTACTGGTCACTTTGTTTCTAGATTCCGTTGTAACTATATTAACCGCTATGCGATCTTAATCTCTCGATTTCGTCGCATCTTCTGGACACATTTGCAAATACTAAGCCTAAGATCCAAATGACGAACCAAACAAAGAAATTCTGACACCCGTAGCAATACTTGAACCTGACAATAAAGAAGGGTGTTCTCAGTCATACATACATGTATCTGTCAAATCAAGATACATATATATATATATATATATATATATATATATATATATATATATATATATATATATATATATATATATATATATATATGTATGTATATATAAATATGAAGGCTTTAGTGGTCACTTTTTTACTAGATACGTATGTGATTGTAATGACCACACTGCCATCAACAGAGAGAGAGAGAGAGAGAGAGAGAGAGAGAGAGAGAGAGAGAGAGAGAGAGAGAGAGAGAGAGAGAGAGAAAAGCATATGGGATTTTCAGTACTATCTAAATTCACTCGGCTTTGTATGACAAATTACCATCAGCATCAGCATAAATCCCAATCAGAGGATTAACCAAAACAATTTTTGTTGGTAACCGTAATCATGAGTTTTTCAACAACGCTTAATAACTTACCCATTAAATGAAACGGCAAACAGTAACTGAAGGGTAGGTGGTTAACAATTTTCCTCTTATATTTTCTCCTCCGCCTTCTCGTTGCCTTTCAGTTTAGTTTCCCAATCGAAATGCAAAAGTGATTATCTTCGGTTTTTAGTTTTCTGTAAAAGAAAACTATTGAGATGGCTATTTGTCTGTCCGTCCGCACTTATTCTGTTCGCCCTTAGATCTTATAAACTACTGATGCAAGAAGGCAGCAAATTGGTATGTTGATCATCCACCCTCCAATCATCAAACCTATCAAATTGCAGCCCTCGGGCCCCAGTAGTTTTTATTTTAGTTAAGGTTAGAGTTACCCATGATCATGCGTCTGGCACCTATAGCACACAGGCCACCACCGGGGCGTGGCTGAAAGTTTCATGGGCCACGGCTGAGAGTGTCATGGGCCGCGGCTGAGAATTTCATACAGAATTATACGCTGTACAGAAAACTCGATTGCTCCGAAGAAACTTCGGCGCATTTTTTACTCGTTATTTATAGTGAATGTTCATGGTACAAAAATGAAAGGGATAAAAACCCATAATAATATTTTAAAAATCCATAATAATATTATTGCAATTTCCATAACAAAGATAAAAATTATCATGGGTAAATTAGCATTTAAAGAATAATATTCTATAGTCGTTTGAGTGACGCCTGAATAGAGTTTATTTATATATATATATATATATATATATATATATATATATATATATATATATATATATATATATATATATATATATATATATATACATATATATATATATATATATATATATATATATATATATATATATATATATATTTATATATATATATATATATATATGTATATATATATATATATATATATATATATATATATATATATATATATATATATATATATTTATATATATACTGTGTATATGTATACATATATATATATATATATATATATATATATATATATATATATTATATATTATATATATATACATACAGTATATGTATATACATGAACAAGAAGCCCTCTTTCAAACATTGAATCATTTTTATTACAAAGCTGCAACAGAGCGGAGTTAATTGCCCTGTGATATTAATACAGCTGGGCAATTTAATGGCCCTAAATATTTTTTGTTCATTACATTTTGATACACAGTAATGACACAGCTATAAGGACGCTTCAGCAGAAGCACAATCCGTGATAACAAAAATTCCCTCAACATCACTCTGTTATCTCAAATATTAGTGCGCTTATACCAGCCGCATTTTATCTTCACTATATGAAATTAAACAGTCAGTGAAGGGTAAGAGAGCTTCATACGAGCACAAGTCCCATTAAAGTTTATATGTCAGAGGAAACAACGAGCTGTACAGGACTAGGATAACACTGTTCGTTTATAATCCGTTCTGAAAAGGTGGAGTTCAACAAATCTGCAGAAAGTGAAATTTGTGTAATTCATTAATATAGTTTCGGATAGTTTTCCTGATATGAAAATATGCTCATCCTTTGTTTTCTATACTTACGGATTATATAAGCTCATGAGACTGAAACTCATATCTTAATTTAAAATCAGTCGGTAATTGATCCTTCATAAAAATAGGACGGAAACCTAAAACCTTTTCTCCCGCAACAATAGTATCGACGTGAATTTTTTTTCTCATCACTAGTTCCTCGTTGGATGAATCGGTAGAGTTCTAGGCTAGCACTCTGCTAGGCCCAAGTTCGAGTCTCCGACCGGCTAATGAAGAATTAGAGGAATTTATTTCTGGTGACAGAAATTCATTTCTCGGTATAATATGGTTCTGATTCCACAATAAGTGTAGGTTCCGTTGCTAGGTAACCAGTTGGTTCTTAGCCGCGTAAAATAAGTCTAATCCTTCGGACCAGCCCTAGGAGAGCTGTTAATCAGCTCAGTGGTCTGGTTAAACTTAACTTTTTCTCATCATGTATGAAATAGTTCCTAATTGACCTTTGACATTTAAGAGTGACTTTCACTTCACTCTGCACATCTCCTTCATTAGCGGAATATGAATGCCACATATGAGGTCTCTACATCGCACACATAATTCAAGAGTCGAGGTGCTTTAAGCAAAAAATATGACTCTATAGTGTGCCAATGATGGGAGCCAGGCAGTCATGCATATAAACAGACGGACACAGATCAGTTACTAGTGTAGAAGCTCCTAGATGGTAAACAGGGAACATAAACTCAGATTAATTTCTTTCATAGTTCTTTGTTTATCTTGTCCCTTTGCCCTTATAAATTTGTTAACAAAAACATAACGCACATTGAAAAAAATTGAATTTTTTATGCGTACAAGTATCACTAACAAAAAAGTAATTAAAAAAAATAATAGCACTTTCGGTTATATTTCTCTTATAATGAGCCTTTTCTGTCTCCTATATTAGTCGTGTGTCTTAGGCAAGTGGAGTGTGCAGTAACTATCCAAAAGTCATATAAAAAAAAAAAAAAAAAACTTGTTCTTATAACTAATCTGAAATTTTGCTAAGAAGCGACTTAGTCAGCATGATGGCAGTTAAAAAAATGAGCTTCATATATACAAGGTAGATGGTTGTCTGGTCAGTGTGGAATTTACCACTCTCTCTCTCTCTCTCTCTCTCTCTCTCTCTCTCTCTCTCTCTCTAGATTCTGATCTATTATCTGATCCAGTAGATGAATCAGGCTCTCTCTCTCTCTCTCTCTCTCTCTCTCTCTCTCTCTCTCTCTCTCTCACACACAAATATCGACAAATATCTAAGATGCACCCCAGACCATCCAAGACTGGAAGATGCAAAATATACCGGAAGATGCATTTACAATTCTCTGGTAGACATCAGAGGTGCCTCACACTGAGGGACCTCCTGGGGCATCCCGAACGAACTGTAAGGTCTGTAAGGTGTAAGATCTCTCTCTGTCTGTCTTACAGCTTCCATGAACTGCTTAAGCAACCAAGCGTGCCATGATTGGCGGAAATGGACTGATGAGAAGAAGAAGCTTTTCTCCATAGGTAGTAGTATGGCCGTTCGGTGAGTTGGCCGGGGATTGCGATGACTGCAAATATGCAGTGTGCCTTGGATCTCCTTTTGTCTTTTGTCGAATTTCATGATTTCTGCCCATATTTGTTGGGAGGAACTCAACTTCTATTGCTGCGTAGACTGTCTGTTCTTCCGTGCGAGTAGGACCTTTATAAGGCGGGGGAGGCGGTGAACAGGTGTGTATCTAACGATTTTTATGGAGTGAAAAGATTTCATACGTTCAAGTCGTCTGGAATGTTTATACCGACAATAATTATAAAATTGCGATCTCTTCAAGGTGACATGGGAGACGCTTGGAGATATGTATAGCTCTGTGGCATCTATTATTTTGGCATTCGAACAGGTTTACTACATTTCGTTTCCTCAGGTTGTCTGCAGAGGGCCCTTTGTTATTCTTCAGTAATAGCTCGATTTTTTTTTTTATTCTTGTTAAAAAAAAATTATGAGCCGGTTAGTACGTTCTGGGCAGATGGCAGTTACATTATTGGCAATGGTCTTCTGAGGGCACATTCATCCCCGCCTTTTTTTATTTTTTTCATTGTGCTTTTCTACTTTTGTGGTCTTTTGCTTCTGCTTTTGTTACTGATTTCTTGTTTTTAGTTCCATTTGCCCATAAAGACCCTGATTCTGCACTTGACATGACATTTGATAAATTTAAATATCTAATTTCCTCGATCATTTCCCTCCAAGATAAGCATATATTCTCTGAGGTCACTGAGGCATGTGACTGTGTTCATGGATTTTCTCCAACCAGAGACGTTGTAGCCTGTGGTAGTTTGAATAACTTGTATTTCGAAGTTGGAGACAATGTTGACTAAGTTTCACTCACAGGTGAACTTGTGGACCGAGCATTCTTCAAAGGCCCTTGTTAGGATGTCTAAATCATCTTGCATCTTTACCCATAAAAAATGCCATCAAAGTAGAAGTGATAGGAATGACCAAGCACCCTCTGCAGATGACCTGAAGAGACAGTATCTGGTTTACATGTTTGAATGTCCTGTTAATGAATGCTATAAAATGATTTATTATTTTCGAATGAAACAAGTATTTTCTCCTGAAAAGCATCAGTGATGATGACTCCATGTCTATCCAAGCATCCTTCATACCACCTTCAGGAGGGTGTAACTGACAATAACATGCCATAAGCTGAAAAAACCAAACTCATTAACTCCGGAAAGATTTCTTGCTCCAAATCTGATTGCCGCTGCCTTCACCCTAAATCCCGCATCACAAAATCAAATAAACACGCCATGAAGACTCCAAGAGAGAGAGAGAGAGAGAGAGAGAGAGAGAGAGAGAGAGAGAGAGAGAGAGAGAGAGAGAGAGAGAGAGTTTCAACGACGAGAACTGACAGCTTGTTAGAATCCAGAACGAGAGACAAACAAATACAATAAACGTTTTCTTAAGTTAATAGACTCCTCCATTTTGT
Organism: Macrobrachium rosenbergii; assembly: GCF_040412425.1. Taxonomy (NCBI): domain Eukaryota; kingdom Metazoa; phylum Arthropoda; class Malacostraca; order Decapoda; family Palaemonidae; genus Macrobrachium; species Macrobrachium rosenbergii. Next base: position 9,672,868 of record NC_089751.1, read on the forward strand.
CACTGTACTGTGATAATGTAAGGTTGCACCTTAGCGAAACGTCAAATTAATTTTTAAAAAAGGAGATACTTATAAGTGTTTTCTTGTGTCCTCTGAACACTTACTTTATGTTCTACCTGCAGATGAGAGACAACATATAAGGAAAATATTAAAAGGTATATTAAAAGGTTTAAGTGCGCTACCAAAGATCCTACGATATGAGTGAGTGTATGAACCAGCTGACCTAGAAGTTTCTTGCGCTTAGTGGAATTCATCAGTCAGAGGATGACTGTGACAATGACATTTTTTTTTTTTTAAGGAGTCACCCATTATCAAGGGATACGGGATTTGTTGAAAAAATATATGAGAACACAGACATACGAGTTTTCTGACCTATAAAAATATTAATTTATCAACACTTTATAAAAGCATTCATTCTATAAAATGTATGCTAATGTTAATCTTAGAATTTTCAGTGAGATGGTGATTACTCCATAGCTGTTCAGTATACAAAATCGATATGAATTTATCAATGTTGGAGTCATCATCACTGAGGCTTTCCAGGAAAAAAATACTTGTTTCATTCGAAAATAATAAACATTTCGAAGTCACTAAATTCCAATGACAATTTCTGAATACATTGTCGACATTGATCCGGCAGTAATTCAGGTAAATAGGAAAAGGCTGTTGGATTCGATGAGAGCCCAAACACATTTGCCAGCATATTTACTGGTCCAATACATACCAAATTTGAATGAATGATGGGATTTCATCACACGAACAGCAGGGTCCGGAGGACATGCTGCAAAATATTCACAGGAAAGGGGAAATAGTATTACCCTATGTCTTCGTTTATGTAGTAAAATGAACTTTCCATAATCTTTCGTTTTGTTCTGATGTGCTTAGGATCCACTGTCATTCCTGGAAGTGTGTTTTTACGAATCTTCGGTAATATCGTTCTAGGCCAAATAAGAATATCTTGAACTGCGTCATCCAGAATGCTTTTTATTCACCAGAACATGCTTTTTCCTTAACGGTGTTCATTGAATTTAAAATTTTCATGTTAAATTAATACTGATAGCATTAAAAGTAATAATATCAATTAAATAAAATCAGTAACATAACTAACTTCATGCTTTACAAATAGCAGTAAAACAAAAAGACTGGAAATCAAACACCTTTTCAATGCTCTATATTTGCATTAAACAAATTCATTCGTATACGAGATCAACCACTTTTCCTTCAGTAAATGAAACTTGTTAAAATTTAAGGAAACATAAAGGCAACTAGAAGCATTCAATGAACATTGAATACTTAGCAAGAGACTACTTTTTTTTAACCCCTTGCAACATCTCGTTGCGTTATCATGATAGCAATGAAACGTGGCACACAAGATCATTCACGCATCGAAATCAGTTTACAATAAATTGGAAAAAAGTGCTTTGTCGTATAAACGGAACCAACGAAAAAAAATTGCGCTTTTAATCCTTATAAAAATCATTATGATGATATAGAATCTATATTTTCCTGCGTGCTTGCAGGCAGGTAGAAAATTGGTAAATTGGTTTTATAGAATTCTATTAAAATGTCCACTGTTGCAATGAAGAACATTTGATTAGATTTTGGTGTGAATATATATCTGGATCTCGAATAAAGATTTTATTTTACATTGCGCTTGGTAAAAAAATTAATAACTTAGTTTTATCTTGGCACTTCAGATCTCTGCGCATTGATTTTATAACTAGAAAAACGCCAGTCTCACAGCGTGAATTGCTTGAAACTATACGTCTTCGTATAGTTTTACGCTTATCTTCGTTTTAGCTTTAATCAACATAATAAACATTAGTCTTTGGCACATCTCTATTTACTGACCCCAGTCAAGTATGGATAATTTTTACTTTGTTTAGTAACCTCAGTGCATGCTTTCTGAACACCATGAAAAGTGTTCGATTTCTTGTATTTCGAACTCATTTCACAAAAGCCTCCTGGCATGAAGGAGACAGTGAATATCGTCAGTAAGTTATTTCCAATATTCACAACTCCCTACTTTGCAGATACCTGCACTAAGAATGGAGCACCAGAAAAACATCCGAAAAAGCTTCTTAATGGTACCGAAAGCCAACTCTGGATATATGTGTAAAGAGTGACTAAACTGCGCCAAAGGGAAAGCAAAAAGTTTTATTTATCAAGAATGACTGGGGGCAAAAGTGACTTATCCGGTTTCTCGTAATGTAGCCAAACAACAGTAAGATGCGCGGCTCAAAATTGATGTCAAATTATGCAAGCGTAGACGGCGTGAATAAAATGAAGGTAACAGAAATAGAAAATCTATCTCCCCACGTTTTATATAGATAATAATAAATCTTAAAACCGTGCGAAAATTCTATCATAATCTATTCGAACGAACTTTCTGAGAAACCCCTAACAAGCAACGACGGTTCAGGCTGTCTCAACAGCACGAAAAAGATTTATCTTAGAATATTCTATTAGGAAGTAATGCAGGAGCGGGATACGGTGTCTGTCAGAAAACAAGCATTTTATAAATAAAACATATTTTTGTCATGTGGAGGCATACTTCGTTTACCGTTTCAACTATCCGTAAATTCGTTTATGTTGTGAGTTAACGTGCCCAAATATATTGTAGATTTGTTGCCACGTTCCAGATTTCTTGAAAATAAATTGTAATGAAACAAACATGACACGCAGCTTTTGCTTTAGTTCTTTTCTGTGCTCATATATATATATATATATATATATATATATATATATATATATATATATATATATATATATATATATATATATGTGTGTGTGTATGTGTGTGTGTGTGTGTGTGTGTGTGTGTGTTTTTCGTACTTATTTCCAAGTCTTCTGGCGTGAAGGAGGAAGTGAAGAGACCTGGTAAGTTGTTGCCAATATTCACGAATCCCTACTTTGCAGATATCAGCATTAAGAGTGGGTCACCAGAAAACATCCGGGAAAAACTTCCTAATGCTACCCAAATCGAACTCTGCAGGATATATTTGAGCATGCTGCTGGTGAGTTTTATATATATATATATATATATATATATATATATATATATATATATATATATATATATATATATATATATATAATATATATGGAATGGGTAATGCTGTAGAATTTTTTGCCGTGGGTATTCATTCTTGATTTAGCGGATAAGTTAGGAATATAAGAATAACTGTTATCTCACTTTCTTCACGGGGCAACCCCCACTTCCCATTATCGGAAAAGGCTTACAATTGAAAAACTTCAAATGTAAGTGTTTATATATAGATGTGAAATTATTCTCGTTTTACTTCAGTGTCTACTGGTTAATTCTGCTTAAAAAATAAAACTATGCCCTATTGTCTATGAAAAAAAATCGTCACATATCTCTCGACGTAAAGTAGGCACAAATCTTGACAGGAATTGTGGATCTTTACTGTTACCTGTAAAAATCAAAAAGCATTAAAAATTAACATTAAAAATAATATAACATTAAGGTACTTTATTTGGTCATCGTCTCAAGTGGATGGTTGAAATATGTTCTTATTTAAATACATTCACTTTTACTTATATACCCGCAGTGTTACTAACATGTGATGATATGAATCATTATGATATGAATTATGTAACAATGAAAACCAATAACGTTGTTTATTTCATGTTATATTTCGGGTGCTTTGCCTTGTTATCTTTAGGATTCTAGAGGGTCATGATATTGAATGGCTTTGGTGGTGCCATCACGTTGGGATAGTCCCGATTTCTAGTGTCCGCTATCCTACATAAGCAGAAATGGTGATCTTTAAACCTCTTTCATATCAAAGTATATTATTTCTGACCATGCGATACTTTCAAGACGATTGTTTCTGTGGAACCCTACAACTCGTTTTCTAAAATTTGAGAGTTATGCGGTTTATTCATGTACTTGTCTTTAAGTGTTTTTCCATTCAAGCCAGGATAGTAGAAAAAAACTCTAAATAGTTCATTTACGATCAAGTTTACCACTCTGGTGTATTTCTGCAGCTCTCTCCTTTCTTAGACTCACTTGTCTATTCTGCAGCCGTTTTTCTCAAAAGATCCATCCTTCTTGAAACATACTGAGTAACTGCATATTACATCTAATTATAAAATTTCGTTCAGCAAACCTTTACACTTATTACTTTTTTCTTCCTTTACATATTTACATATGTTATATTGTTCTCTTTTATGATTAACCTAATAAGTGGCTCGCCCTATCTGTTTCGACCATTGCTTGTATTTTAAATGCTGATAATAGATCATGAGTTAACAACTTTCATTTTCCACCATCTGCAAAGAAATTCATTCTTAGCAATTACTTTAGTCTTTTCTATTTTCGACATGTTGCACATTTTGGTATACCAATTAATTTAATTCCTGTACACTTTTCTTACTGTTCCTTACCTCTCTATGTAATATAAATCTTTGTATTCATCCTTCAGCCAAACACCCTACCTTCTATATACAATATATAGCTTAGCATTCATACCACAGCTAAACAAATTGACTACCTATAATTCAGTGTTATAACAAAAACACCTATTTACTGAATTTTTCAGTAAAATAAATTGTAACTAAAAAAGTATGGCTTCATGATCGGGCAAAGTCTGTTATAAGACTGAAATAAACCGGGAAAACTCATCGGAAAACCACCGTGGCTACAAGGAAAAATCACATGTTACCGATCAAACAATATTAGACGCTAGGAGGATTCACTCTTGAAATCATTCAAACATTTTCAGAAATATCGGATCATCAGATTTACCAGCAGTATTATCAAAATCAAATATTTTAGTTATTCTTTCCCTAACCCGGATTTTGTTTGCTTATAATTTGAAATTATTTTGAACGTGAACTTACAGAAGGAAGCATGAATTCTACTATAGTTCTGTCAAATATATTTCGGTCACTGCCATGCAAGTAGATTCCCTATGAATCTTTCAGTATTTTTATCCATAAAAAAATGTCCTATGAAAACACTGCAGATTTTCATTTTATACTAAGTATGTTTCATCACAAATCCTTCATGAGATGTATATTAACTCAGATGAATTAGGTTAGTGATGGAGTCAAAAGAGGAAACTTTTTTATTATATTAGCTGGGTTACCGGAATTCAGTTTGAGATATCATAGACATCATTTTCGCAAACACGCAATGGTGCTTATTGCAGGGCATTGGCTTGGCTATTTGCTACTATTGGACATTTTTACCCACCTAGCTGTGTGTGTGTGTGTTTTATGAAATCGTTACATTCCTGTTGGCCGCGAAAACAGTGTGATGTTCAGTGCTGGAAAATGTGTTTATTCAAGTGATTAGTGACGACACATCAGCGCGCAGGTAATTAAGGGTTCCTTAACCTGAGGTCGGGTGAGGTCGCCTAGCGACAGGCCATTAGAACAGATATGCGTTCACATTCTTCTGTGGAACATCCTAAAAGGAATTTCTAGTTTTAACTGGTTTACAGGTGGGGCATTGAGGCGTGTTAGAACTACCTTGTGTGTGGTTTAAACTTTTGTGGAATATTTAATTCTGCTTTGAACTGCGACATAGCCAGGACGCTTGGATTCGAACTGTCGCCTGAACGGTGAGTCCTGACGATAAACTTTCATCGCACTATTTTCTATTTTTATGTTGTATCACTGATTGCATTATTTTTATCTAGTACCATTTTTCATTCTCATGTATTTTGATGGTGTGAAAGCATACTGTGCCCAGGGTTAATAGGTGATATTTTTCTTTCACAGGCGTTTCACATCTATGGGCATGAATGACACGTGTGTGCCATGTATATATATATGGCAAATATGGGCGCATGTATGAGCTTATGAAAATTTGGCTGCTGTGGGAATATAGCCAATTGAGACTGGTACAATGGACTTAAAAATGAGGGGACTTTTGTAGTGACAGTGTAGAGATGGGAGTTAGTCCCATTAGTGTTAAAGCAGAGTAATGCTTTTGGTAAGTCGTTTATTTGCTTGTAACTTTTTATCATTTTCTTTCATTATGACTGGTTACCATACGCGTTTATGTTAGTTTTCTTGTAGAATAAACTCTATTTTTGTAAAGGGGATTTAATTTCACATATGTTAGTTGAAAGGATTTATTTAGAAGAGAGAGAGAGAGAGAGAGAGAGAGAGAGAGAGAGAGAGAGAGAGAGAGAGAGAGAGAGAGAGAAAGGATTCTTTCCAGTTGCCATGAGAGGATGTTCTCTCGAAGGTCGACGCTACCAGGTGGACTAACGTCTGCAACTTCGGCAGGTAGGTAAAAACAAAGCCGTATGTTTTTTCATACTATATATATATATATATATATATATATATATATATATATATATATATATATATATATATATATATATATATATATATATATATATGAAGCTTCGTCACTTATACTCAATATCAAACATTTCACTTAGTCTCGAGTTTTCTTTACCTGCGAATAACTTACACCCAAAGGGTATTACAGTTTGTAAATACATCTGCCCTGCTAGGATTAGAAACTGTCCTTTTTTATTTAAATTCAGCGATAGACTGTTGACTTATTCATCGGCAATCAAGATAGAATCCTTGACGGGTCAGATACACTTATCAGTTATACTTTGCTTTAAGGCATAAGTCATTCCCAAGATAATGGGAATTGATATTAAACGCTTTTTATTATATATATATATATATATATATATATATATATATATATATATATATATATATATATATATATATATATATGTGTGTGTGTGTGTGTGTGTGTGTGTGTGTGTGTGTGTGTATGTAGATATGGGAAGATGTACAATGGGCTTAAAAGAATACAGGAGAGAAAAAGAAGGAATGTAATGAAAAATGGGGGAAGAAAGTAAGTAAGAGATTCATATAGAACGAAAAGTTCTTTAACGAAATAAATGCAGAGGGGCAGCTATGTGAGTTAATGTATCTTGGAATAAAAAGTGGCAAATGAGGGTATGCTGTCAGAAAAGTACTTTGAGGATTTGTTGAATGCAGAGGATTAGAGGTGAGTGATGCTAGAGTGCAAGGGATTAGGGTAACTGAAAGTACTTGGGTTAGATACTGTTTAAGGCATAGGAAAGGCAATAAAGAGGGTGACTAATAGAAAAACATCGAGAGCTAGAGGAATTATTTGTAAGATCTGCAGTATCGTGGTTTAGTGACTGACCCGTGAGTGCATGTTATGTCTGGAAAAGGAAATGATTGCATACCACTGGATAAGAGTAACTAATATTCTTTCGAAAAAGGGCAAATGTTTTAAAGGAGACTGTAAGCATTATCGGGGTATAATTTTGCTGAGTATGTCAGAGAAAGTGGATGGGAGATTTTTTATTTATAGATGGTAAAACAGATAAGTGAATATTGACATGGGAAGAACATTGGGTTTACACAAGTAAGGTGTGTGTGTGTGTGTGTGTGTGTGTGTGTGTGTGTGTGTGTGCAGCAAGCGTTTGTCATGAAATAGTTTTGTTTGAAGTTTGAAAGTAAATTGAAAAATTCATATGCGACATGCATCGACCTAGAGAGATCTTATAGCAGAGCTAATAAAAATAAAATGAGGAAGGACTTCAGGATGCGTAAACTGCTAAAAGCAATTTAAGTTTTCATAACTGAAGTAGAGCATGTGATAAAAATTGTAGAAGGGAGAGTAACAGGTCTGCTGTAAAAATGAGTCTAAGACAAGAATAGGTTGTGCCCCCACGATATTTTAATCTATAATTAAGGGTGCAATGATGCCACAAGTCAGAAATAAGCAGAATATATGAATTCGTGGGGGCAAGGAGAATGAACTGCGGGACTGCTTATGCTCTCGGATGATACAGTACTGACTGGTGAAAATGAAGAGAAAATGCAGAGGTAGGTAACGAATTTTTAAAATCTTGGAAGCCAAGAATGACCTAAGGTTGTGAGGGCAAATGCGAGTCAGAAAGTTAGAGGAGTAGTTGTTAATGTGGACAGTGAGAGAATGGAAGCTTTAGAATCTTACAGGTAAGACAGTTGGTTGAAGGAGCATATATTTACAAAGTTTTTGGAGGACAGGGGAGTGGATTACCAAAAATGGGATGTTTTTGTGTTATTGACGAGCTTTTGTAGGGAATTCCATATCGTCTGAAATCGAAAGAACGTCAAATATTGGTTCGCTGTCGACAGTCTGAATATATATAGTGTGAGATAATATCCTTCCTCACTATTTGGTGATCGTCAAAGTAAAATATCGAATGATGACACCTTGGTTTTGTGGTGTATTTCATCGACCTAAAAATATTATTCTAATAGAACCAGCCAATTTAGGACTAAAGGTTTTGCAGCTCCCTTATGTATATGTAAACTTATGGGAACTTCAGTTATCGTTATCTTTTGTCTTATAGGAGTTGTCACATCCTCATCCGGCCAATGAAGAATTAGAGGAATTTATTTCTGGTGACAGAAATTCATTTCTCGCTATAATGTGGTTCGGATTCCACAATAAACTGTAGGTCCCGTTGCTAGGTAACCAATTGGTTCTTAGCCACGTAAAATAAGTGTAATCCTTCGGGCCAGCCCTAGGAGAGCTGTTAATCAGCTCAGCGGTCTGGTTAAACTAAGGCATACTTAACCATAGATGGTATCTATTTCGAAGGGCATACGATTATGAGAAACATGCGGTCGTAATGGCCACTCTTTATTTCTCCAGCTTCTACTCTAAATCCGTCCTTTTTTATTATGTCAATGTTAAAGTTCTGTACTAGGCCTAAAGAATCACTGGTTTTAATAAGAGAGGAAAGGGCGAAATAATTAATATCTGGTGAATGTATTTCAACGAATGCTTCTATCCTCGTGAGGTTATGATTACCTATGTAAGGCCCCAACGTTTATTCAGTAATTATATTTAATTCGAAATGACTGAGCACTGATTGCACACGTCTCTCTCTTTCTTTCCGCTGCAGTTCACTTAGGTCGAAAGCCTATGATGTACCAGATTCATATGCTGGGTCAAAAAAAGAACGCTTGGTTCAACCGAACTTACATTATCTTCCCTACGGCCGGGATTCAAACCAGTGTTCCTTCCCCAATGAGGCAGGCATGTCACCTCTTACCACAAAGGAGAAAGGTACAGAGAGACAGACAGACAGAAAAAATTAATGAATCATGCGCATGCGCATAAATCTTATCAATATACATGAATGCAATTACCCACTGACGTTTACAGTTGCATAAACGACAGTGGTCTTTGGTATAAAGAAATTATTTTTTACAAACGACCAAACAGCTGATCTCCAGCTCGAATTTGCAGATTTCAGTCAATTAACCTTTTATTAATTATGCAAAGCATGATTAATCTAATCTTCAGTTAATTATGACACCAGGAATTAGTCCAATGATGATTTACCGAGTCTTCTAAAAGATTGATTTCTATTTTTTATTACGTAAGTGGATGAATAACCTTGTACAAATATCATCACTCTCTTTTAAAACTATTCATGTTAGTATAAGTATGAACAACCTATACTTGTTTGAAGAGTCTGTTATTGCTCGTTATACTTCTGCTCTTTCTTTTTCCTCCTCGGGCATTAACTTTGAAAAACCAATACAATCTCAAAGAAGAAACATTGAAATTTCAAAACAAAAATGGAACAATGACCGACGAAGGTTATAGATCCAACTGCTACTACAGAAATAATTGTTTTCAAATAAAAAGATCTTACTGTTATCATTAAATTTTTTCAAAAAAAGTTCTGTTGAAAATCGAAGCGAATCACTTCAGCGCAAACTTTGTACAAGTGAAAGATGCGTGGGGCGTTATCATTATTGAGTATAAATTTCCTAAATACTCTTTCGTTCTTGTCATAACCATTTTCGTTATCAGCATTACTTTAAATTACTACCTTTTTCTCGTTCTCCAGAGCCAAAAATAACATCAGAATCTCATATTAATTTTCTCTTTCAGTTTTACCCTTTTACATTTATTGACTATATGGACTTACTATTACAACTCACCATCCATCATAGCAAATTTATCATACAATCTTCGGCTAACCTGTTTGTACTCTTTCGTTCATAACTTTTATACTTCTGACTCCACCAGCATCACCCTTCTGCTTCCTTCACTTCAGTAACTGTGTTTTCTAACCATGATCACTCAGCCATATAATTTCCTTCTTATAAAATTACATAATATACACCCACCTCTTTCGAAAGAGATCTAAAACCCCAGACTTGATATATTGTATTTCCCTATCTTGTTCAACACAAGTACAAGTTATTTGTTTGTAATCACCAAGCCTTAATCCGTTTAGTTACTTTCGTGACACGTGCACACAGTACCAGAAGAAAGGCATTCTATTTCTTCCCATCCTGCAGGATAAAACGTGTAATCAACACTGGTCTGGACGAAAGTTTTGTAAACCATTTACGGCATATAAATTCAGTAACTTGAAGCGAAAAATTTGCTCATCAAGAGGAACTCTGAATGAAAATGGTTGAAATCTTTCAATAACATGCTAGTAAAATTTCCGACGCAGGTCGGATCCACGCTTTTTTTCGAAATTTCTACTTAGTAGTCAGCTTAGTTTGATTCGAGGAAATTTCAATAAAATGAAGATGGCTATAATCGCAAAACTCTTTTCGAAAGACAAATTTCTTTTGCCCATCGATTTTTTTTATATTCTCTGCCCACCTTAAGCATAATTTTGATTGAAAGAAAATAAAATACTTTTACTTTTTTGAGGGAAATATTCAACCAAGACAATATTACTCTTGGTCCAATGCAACTGGGCTCTTAACATCCTCACTGTCCTCCTAAGTAGAAAAGGACTTTCGGGGTGATAAGACCGTCCTTGTGTGTTTTGCAAGAATATATCAGACGAGTTTTTGATGATTCACAGCGTGAAAAGGTTGCTAGAGAAGGCAACAGAAGTTACTACCCATTATTGTGCTGTTGTTGTAGTTAAACTATGCTGTGCTTGGTCGTTTCAATACTCAAGTATAACTCTGCATGTTTCATTAAATTGTTATCACAAGCGATAAGTATAAAACAACTTGTCAGAGTTTTTACAAAGACACTAAAGAGACAAAAGAGAATTGTGAACATTAATTACTTAATATTGCATTATTTACCGCTGTGGATGATACTGATATAATCCTACCTTTCGCTAGGATGTAGATCATGCATCGAAACTATGAAAAATTATCCTTTTAAACTTTATTGATGTCGCAAAACGCAGCGATTTTATTCAACAAAACTTGCCTCAAAGAGGGCCTTCTTCCTTCGCATTATTATTTTAAGGACTCATCTTTACTTACGATATCAGGAACATGCATAAAAAAGAACCTTTTACATTCATCAATGCAAATTAACCTTACAGGTAGAAACATTTTTCCCGAGGACACAAAGCTATCCTTTAACATACAAGTCTGAGTAAGAGATGAGAGCAATCTCGATGTAGCAGATAAGTATAAAAAAATAAAACGGAATAATATAATGATGCTGGCTGGTTATAGAATGGCCTGCGGTGTGACGTCATCAAAGAGGCGCAACTTTTTCTCATTTCCTCATCCCCTGCAGTAAGTGCAAATAAAATCCCATTACCTACTCTAATTCGGCATTCATTGAACCAATAAAAAAGGGGTGCAATCATGCATGGGACCTCCCCTTACTAAATACTTTTCCTGCCTAGTGTTTGAGAGGTCAATATTCGCAAACGAATTTTACCCTTTCACGGATGGCTACTGAATAAATAGCAAGTTTATTTGGACACGAGGACTAAAATTTTCACTAATTATTCGTTCATTATCGAAACACTGACAACTTTCCTGTTTGATAAAGGATACAAGTACATTCAAAATATTTGAAATAAATAAAAAATGCTGTATAAGCAAGGCGGCATTACTTCCGTCTTGCTCATACTGCATAATAAAGAATAGTTTTACTATCCATCTGGAAAATTAAAGCTTGATATATATATATATATATATATATATATATATATATATATATATATATATATATATATAATTATGTGTGTGTTTATGTATGTATATTTATATACATAAATATAGTGTGTGTATGTATATATATATATATGTATATATGTATATATATATATATATATATATATATATATATATATATATATATATGTATATATTTGTGTGTGTGTGTGCATGTGCCTGTGTGTGTGTGTGTGTGTGTGTGCTCCCAGGGCTCAGTGGTTAGCTACCTCATCAGCAAGGGACTTAGAATCGGTCCCACTGGAGGTAAACGACTTGGGTTCATTTCATGAAATTTCCGTCGTACCCAAGTTGACATAAGCAATGAATTATGTACCTGTGAATAATCAAGTGTGGTGGATGGCAGCTAGCTTGGAAAAGTTTTAGCAACCTCATTTTGAAAACAATTGTCGGGAGGCGAAATACACGCACTCACTGGGGTATATCTGCAGTATTATACATAAGTACAAACATCCACATAAACTTACAAAAATACACACTCACACACCCACATTATATATATATATATATATATATATATATATATATATATATATATATATATATATATATATATATATATATATATATATATATATATATATATAGCGCGAAAGGTGGACCATGGTAACGTATTCACCTCAACATAAATCTTTATTTCCGACGTTTCGTAATAAAAAGCTTTATTACAGCATCCGGGAATCTGTTAAATAATGAATAAAATTACTTTAAAATTGCTCTAAAAATCAATAAAATTCATAAAATACTTCATAGTTAGAATATAAGATAAAAAAAGGGAAAAAATACAAAAAAACACATAAGCAAAATCAAAGACCGCCAACCAACCTGATACCAAGAAGGCAGAAGACAGAATGCATAAAAAAAGTTAACTCAGGTACAGCTGAGTGGAGGAGGTCTGGGTATTTAACTGAGGAACTAGTTGTTTAATAAATAATGATGCCAGGATAGGCAGTTCGCATGCATTAGTTGTTTGGCCTATGATACAGAAATCGTTTCTATCAATATATGTTTTACAAATTTTCGAATGGTTTCTTATGCTTGAATGCTCGGGATTGGAGAGCCTACAGCCAGTCCGAAAACTTGATCCCCGATGAGAGTCGATTCTGACCCTCAGTTACCTCCTCGTGGATCCGACTCTTAAACAAGAAAACTCAAACCCAATACAACGGAAGGCCATCTTTCAAAGTGTAACAGCGCCTGTCTGATGGCGTAGTTTCGAGGTCCATACCTGACCTCCTACTCTTTTTCTACAGCCGTTCTTACATAGGACCACCTTAATCTAAACACACCCACCCACCAAAACGCACACACACAATCATAGTCACGCACACCCACAGACACGCACACACAAACGAACACGCAATAAAAAAATACGCAATGAAATGAGTTTATTGGGCCGCCTTAATCTGAACCAACCACCGCCACCAAAGTTTGAGAAGAGTGGATATAGGTTACCATTTTGTGTGAGATAAGTGAAGTAGCACCTGAGATACCAAACTGCCTCAGAGAGTGTCAAACGTATTTCATACGAGAGATGTTGAACTTCTCAACCAACTACAATATTTGTACGAAAAAATATTTGATCTCTGTGTATCTGGGAATCTCTTTGTCTAGGTCTTGCTCTCTTTCGCTCTGTGGTTGCATAAGCCCTTGCAGAGACAAAGAGACCAAGAGAACTACAGTAGTTGCAAATGAGCGTCTGGCCAAATCTCAGATTTCAGAAAGTTGTTCAGAGATGGTAACTGTTAAACCGCAGAGATCGGTGCTTCGTTTTCTTCTGACAAGCTCTTCTTTAGATGCTTATCTCACGAATCTGCTTCCACCACGAGAGCGCTTCCATTTAATGCATCGTAAAACGTAATATGTATATCGTTTCAAGTTTCCCTGGTCGTAGAGCGAGAAGTTCGATCCTGGCAACGGTCCAGGAACCATAGAAAGCCATAGGCAAGAGATACAAAAAAGGCAGGTTAGGCCTAAAGGGACCCTTATATCTGCCTAATTTCCTTGTTTATTGTTAACGTGATTTTTCTCCTATGAAAATTTTTCCTCTTCTTTATGCACACGGAAATTACACAAAATGGCAATAATCCAAGGCTTACCATTGGGACCACTCAGAGGTTAGGCGCCAGTGTATTGAACTTTAGGCCTATCGAGCACCAGTATGTATGTTAACGTACTTCAGTTAGGAAAAGGTGAAAATTAAAGAGTAAAGTTTAGAAGCAACTGATTCCGGGAATATTTTCTATGTTCAGCGCAAGAGAGAGAGAGAGAGAGAGAGAGAGAGAGAGAGAGAGAGAGAGAGAGAGAGAGAGAGAGAGAGAAAGCAAGCATGCCTGTGTGTTATGTTGATAATAGAGAGAGAAAAGATTCTATTTCTTTAGTCTGCACTGAGGAGAATTAAAGAGGAAAAAACAAACTCATAATCTTTAGCGAAAGTTTTTTTTCTTTAGCTGAAACATCGTTATGTACGAATGGCTTTATTTAAGAAAAATAAAACGATAGACGACTCATTCATGTGCTTGTTATAAAAATGTAGCACATGAATCTATATAAGAAGCCATAGCTAATTACTCTGCAGCACTGATAATCTTTCTAGAATAGAGAACATAAGTACCTTACTAAAATACTTATCACGATGACAACGATTTTGCCTACGCGTATATTTATCAGGAGTTTTATTCCTTTATATTCAACGGGATACGATTTTATTTGTCGTCACATGGGCAAAAGGGATAAAAAAAAAAATGAAAATATTTTTTTACTCTGGCTCTGTGACGGAGCATTCTAAGATGATTACTGTGCCAGTGGACTATTTAAATGAATTCCTATTGATCACAAAGGAACATACAAACGATCGACAACTGTTTGCAGTGGATGACTGTGCCGTTGCCTGAAGCTGTCTCCCAACAGGAGTTGATATAATGGAAAAAACCACATAATAATCAATTCCACATTCATATATTAAAATACTGAATCATGGATAAGGCCTTGGTCACAATACTGTACTTCTACTCGTGCAGTATTTAAAATCTATACATGCTGTGCCAGCCACGTCTAGCCTGCAGGCACTTTCTCTCTCTGTTTAATATCAAGACCCTATTCATTTTCACACCGCTTTTATTTCATCTGTCACATTCTACCGTTATTAGGCTTTCCTCTCCTCCTCCCTTTTACCACGTCTAAATTAGACACTCGTTCCTCCAACTAGTTTTCCACTTTTGTTCCCATATGATCAAACCAATCTATGAAGCTCTGATCCGCCCGTTCACATTTGCTAGCCTTTTTTCCACTTCTAGGTCTCTTCTTATATTTATCCATTTCACCTCTTCCTACACTACACATACTATTCATAGTTCATCTCACGGTTTCAACATCTCTTCCTTTATTCGCATCCAACACCCTCGCTTCACTTTGCAAAGAAGTGTTGACTCATCATTCCAACGTTTTCTTCCCATTCATGGTGTTGAAGATACCTAACTATAGAAAACAAAGCTCACGACTTCTTTCTTTTTTCTATGTTAACATCTCTTTTACTTAGCGGACATTCAAGGTAACCTGAGATATAACTCTTCTTGTCTCAGAACCACTTTTACTCCAGACCACTCACTGTCACTTTACTTATTCCCACATATACCTGGCCTCCTTCACAAAAACTTTAATCATTCTCAGAGCTTATCTTTTATATCGGGTATAATCAGCACTCTCCACACTGTCCCTCTACTCATTCCATTATAGGCTTTCTGTTGGTCCATATTTATCACATATTTTCATTGTCTTTTAATTCCTTACATAACTGTGTCATATGACACATTCAATTCACATATCCTCTTCAGGGCATATGCAGAGAGAGAGAGAGAGAGAGAGAGAGAGAGAGAGAGAGGTTAGGAATCCAGGTGATAGATAGTTTAGCCAATTCTCCATTCTCTCAAACCATGGTCGTGGACAATGTAAAATTCACTGGATGTTACCGAAAGCATGAAATATCACCATTCGTAGCAGATTCTTGTTAGTGATTTTCAGATGAATAAATCTTGAACTGTATCTCCTGTACGAGTTCATGCCGAGTAAATGAGAACGACAGCAAGAAAATCGTTGCATAGGTTTACTATTATGTGGTCATTTCGCGATTAGAAATAATCATGTTAATATGAACTGTCGACCTAACCGCTCCTCAACTCTCCTCGCTGCTGGGAGAAAGGGAGCTGGTGATTTGGTACGATACATGTACATGCCTTACCGGGGTCTACGCGATGTCAGGTAGGGCAGCCGATCGAGACAACGGTCTGCCCCAAAGCCAAATCAAAGTCCTTCAAAAGAAGGCATCGTGCTTACCCCATACAAAAAATGGGAAAAGGCACGTTAAAAGAAGAAGATGATTCTAAGAAGAAACATAACATGAAATGTTTTCATTCAGTTCCAGGTTATGCTCAGAGAAGTGACTAGGAGTGCTAAATCTAAAATCAGTGACCCATAATTCATGGACAAACAGCTTCGCAAGAAAACTAGGACGAGGATATGGCGTGCTTGCATGCTTGAAGTGTCGATCTTTATGCCAATACGTAGTCACATAATCACTATTAGACCCACATGCGTCCTCGGTTTTGCAGTCCCTGACTGCCTAACCGTCCTTCTAAAAAGTGACCCCCCCCCGCCCCTCTCCCCCGCATCACCTTTGAAGTTCAGTCACGCATATTTGTAACCCGTTGTATGAGTATGTGAGGCCGACTTGCCGTTTGTGTGAGTATGTGAACTTTAATGGGATCTGTGCGTGCAGCGCGTTCCTCTCCCCTCCCTTGCGTGTTTAAGTGGATGTACTGACGCTCGCATGTGCATGCACTCAAAGCACGGATATGCTTGAAAAGGCAGGGCGACTACCAATCCGGGTTTACATTACCTTCGCGTGATTATTTTATAGCAAATATTGATTCTGAAAAAAAAGTGTAAGGAGCTTTTTTGGATTATATATATATATATATATATATATATATATATATATATATATATATATATATATATATATATATATATTTACATATACATATACACGTACACATACATATACATAAACACATACACACACACACATTATATATATATATATATATATATATATATATATATATATATAGAGAGAGAGAGAGAGAGAGAGAGAGAGAGAGAGAGAGAGAGAGAGAGAGAGAGAGAGAGGTACATACATATTTATAGAACGCCTGGTAAAAAAAAAAAGGACGTTTAAAGCCCTCCCCAGTTTTAGCTGTGACGTGGACGAAAACAAAAATTTCAATAGACCTTACTCTTGATATAAAGTTCCCGAATTGAACAATCCACGGACTTATATGATGGTGAGAGTGTATCACCAACAAAGAAATCAGATAGGTCCCAGAATCTTGGAATTTAGATGAGGGTATAGAGACTCTGCTGTTCCTTCCTTTTTCCACTGAAAGAAGCCCAGTGTAAGGATTTCCCTGTTTCAAAGGGACTACCAAATGCAAAACAGGCCGAAGGGACTTACCTCAGAATCTTACCTGAACTCATTCTAGACTGTTGAAGACTGGATGTAAATAATTTGAGACTTTTTTTTTTATAAGATGAGTTATCATGAATTTTTAAGAGCTTTACCTTCGAGAAGACAATACAGGAGATTATTTTTTACCTAATAATAAAAGCTCTTCGTTGAGTGAGCCGGCAGAGCTGCGGACTGGCACTCGCTGGGCCGGAGTTCGATTCCCCGGCCGGCTGATGAAGAGTTCGAGGAATTTATTTCGGGTGATAGAAATTCATTTCTCGCTATAATGTGGTTCGGATTCCACAATAAGCTGTAGGTCCCGTTGCTAAGTAACCAATTGGTTCTTAGCCACGTAAAATAAGTCTAATCCTTCGGGCCAGCCCTAGGAGAGCTGTTAATCAGCTCAGTGGTCTGGTAAAACTAAGGTATACTTAACCTAATAATAAAAGGCTAAGAATGTCACATTCATCTAAAAGGATTACTACATATATTTTTAAGCGTATGCACAGCAAAACGAATATGGAATTAGGTGAGAGATAGACCACTGGGATACGTGCGAAAGGGTATTTTTAAAGTATTGCCTGATGGGTGTGCTGGGTGACTGACTTTTGGTAGTAGGTGATATTTAGCCTAATTCACCTCCACATGCGCTCTATGACTGCCTAAATACTTTGCTTATTAGAAACAATTTATCAGAATATCACCTGAAGAAAATATGAAACACGCATTTCATACAATAAAAACTGAGGTTTTATATGCATTATAAGGGCTGGATCATTGATTAATCTCTTTGCGTCGACCCCTATCACAATACAGCAAAAAGTTAATAATCCGACAGGGATGGGTAAGGACGATATAAAATTTAGTAACTGCCATGAAAATGAACATTAGCAGAAACAAAGCTCTCGTCGAAACTAGGAGCAGCATGTTCACTATGTGTTCATGGCTGTTTAACATTTTTTTTTTTATTTGAATAATTCAAGAAGGAAAAGAGAGGACAAGATATGAAGATGCACATCTAGAAATCAAAACGTCCGCAAGCTTCTATCCTTACAAATTCTGATATACACAGGAACAAAAACACAAGTGCTGAATTCCTAACATTTTCATCGCCAGCAACATTTCAGGATTCTTGTGACTATCAGCATGGTGAAAAAAGGAATGACACACAACTTTTATGCAAATCTAATTCAGCAAAGATAGAATATATCTAAATTTAGTATGTACAAAAAAAGTTTGTACAAACAACATACAATATGACAATATTAATAGACGGAATAAATTTAATATAATCGCAGGAATAAATTTATTGCATGCAAAGAAATGGGAAGGAAATTAAATATGAACCAAAATACCTGTAATAATTGAAGCATGTAAAATTTAATTAGATGAATAGTTAAACAAATAGTGTGTTGCCATTAAATCTTGGCTACAATTTCTCATACAAGGAGACTGGAATCAGGATTCTGTATTGAGTATTGCTTAAATAAGATTTTGAGGGCTTTTTATGAAAAACTATGATCTTACTAATGAAAGTGACCTTTAATATTTGAATGTGATAGTTTTGTGCATAACAGACTCGCTCTAATTCTCATACTCGTGTGTTAAGGAATTCTGAAATACAGTCAGGACACATCCACAGATATCTTGACTATTTAAATGCACATATAAAATTCAAAATATTTGTATACTTCAGTTCCTTGACAAGGGCATTCTGAGAGATGTCAATTCATTTTGTTCATCAGTTTACACAAAACCTATACACCCGGGGTAAATTCTTTTCATGAGCTTCTCTTCATTTCTTGACGACATCAATAACAGACGATTTTGTTTCAACTTCATCACTTTCGATCAGGAAATGTAGTACTTACAAAACTACTTTCGCTCTAGTTCACTTTCAGGGACATTTCGAAATGTTCTTTAAACCTTTCTCGATTAAAAAATTGTACTTCACAGATCTAAATTTTCGCTGCTCCAAAGGATATCAGGTTCACAAAACTATACTGTCTCTATAGTGTCTTAGCTTTTAAACTGGAAGAGAAGGCGACAAAATATTGATAACTGCAGTTTAAGCTTGTCTGTACTAATAATTTCCTAATCACCTTTTACCCAGGTAAGAAAGGAACTCCGCCAGAAGGATAATTTTTTTATGAGCTTACTTTACCTGACTGTAATGTAGTTGTAACCGTTATCTGTAACACCGAATTTAAGATTTTATGAATACATGAGGAGGAACATTAGATCAGGACTAGTGCTCACAAAACAACCACTCTCACCTATTACAGAAGACTCATCAGCAAGACCATAGTTTCTAATACCAAAACCTCAAAATGCTGTTAATAGTAATATAAAATAGTAATATGAAACAAAATGAAAATATTCTGTAGTCAAACCAAAAGGATTGCGAACACGGCTGTTATTAGCTACGTTACCAGAGTTTTTCATGATTTATAATCCGGCTGAAGTTAATCCGCTTCCCTCGGCTCTGGGTTCTTTAATGCGGTCATAATGTCCTACTTATCCTATTCACGGGTTGTACAGAGGCAAAAGACCATTCCAGGACAAAGCCGGCTTAATCTGCAATCTACCATCACTCAAGGAGTCAAGAACATAATTTTTAAACTTATTTTATCATTTATTTTTATTTATTTAAATAATGCATTTTAGATTATTAGAAACTAGACAATCTTTATCTTATCGTGTGATCAACACAGTTGAGCGTAAGATTTCAATTCTCTATTTATTGAGATTTTTGCCATTATAAATCATTCTTTGCTTATTATCAAATTTCAGTTATTCTGGCCTTGATATGGCAACGTGTCTGACACGTCTACTCCATATCCCAACTTAGGTCAAGATTTTATGAATCTAATCTGCGAAAAGTGGCATCGTCTAAATTTGCTACATGCTCATAGCCATTCCAATTTAACTACAACTATTCAACTGTTCACCAAACAATATTTCACATACATCTAGTTGTTTTGGATCTTTTATTTAGATTATTCTCCCTCTCTTTCCTCTCTTCATTGGTCAGTTACCAGTTAATGACAGCAATGCTAACTGCCATATTGGATAAAATGCTTATCCATTTGTTTTTAGGTTAAATTGATTTCCCTTCTGTAACTAATATATGAATATTGCCATTCTTCATGTCATTTGTAAACATAGATTCCATTTTAGCTAAATTATAGTTACGTAAATTAGTTATTATGCCTTTTCTCAGCCTAAGAACAGAGAAAGAAGAATGTTCTAACGTTCGCTAGCGATAAAAAACTACTATGGATTTTCACACAGGCTTTCCTATTCCCGTATACTTTACATTTAAGTTTTCAACGGGAGTAGCTTCGCCAACATTTTTATTTCTAAATATGGACAAAGATTATGAACCATATATAGGAGGCTTAAGAAAACATATTCTAAGGAAAGGATGATAATGATGTTAATGTCCTTCACAAATTTATCATATCTAAAATTGACTAGTGATTTTTCTGTAACTAGCAAGCACCCATAAATCCTAGTCATTTCAGCCATAAGACTTTGAAACAAACATGTACAGTACATTACATACATATATATATATATATATATATATATATATATATATATATATATATATATATATATATATATATATATATATATATATATTGAAACCTGGGAGACAGACAGAAGATAAGTGAGTTAGATGTAGAGATCCAGCCTAAAAGCACTGGAGAGAAAATCTTTCAGCTATGTGACAGACATGTTAATAAACATTAGAAAATCATTACAATAACAATAAAGCAATAATTAAAATGTACGATTAGAAGTATATCTCAGTAATTTCAGAAAACAATAACAGTTATGTCCTGGGGATCTTCGGATCGGATTTAAATATTCTATGAACCTTAGGGGCGGGGGGTTTAGGAGCTTGGGAATAGGTTTAAGACGTGGTGGGTAGTTGACATTGAAATGTTGTTAACGAAAATATTAAAATACAAAGAAAGATGATATGTCATCCATAACACGTAACAGTAGGTACCAAGACAAATCCATTTTTTTTTTTATATATATATAACTGAATTTTGTACTCGAGGTACGTTCTTCATACATCCTTAAAAGTTACTGACAAAAAAATACATCTTAATAATATTTCGGCTACTGTATTAGATGTGTTTTTGCTCAATTGACCAATCTGTACCATTTTATATTTTAATTTTATAGGACTACTGATAGATTAATCATAAAATAAAAATATAACAAAGTAGGTAGTATTTCCACTCCTTTATTAATTTTCCTGTCCACTCCTCACCGCAGAGGTTTCTCTTCTTCTCTTCCTTCTGAACGAATAATTTTTTTGTGGTCTCTCTGACAGGCCAAGAAAAAGATGCAACTCCCCTTTATAAACTATGGAGCTGAGGTAAGCCTTCTGTGTCTTGCATTCACGATAAAAATCACATCGCGTGCAACTTCCCTTTTCGAAATGGTGAATTGACGTATCCCTTGTAACTAAATCACTTTCCTTGGTGGTTCCTTGTTTCAAATATATACACCTATAAATGTGTGTATGTATATGTATATATATATATATATATATATATATATATATATATATATATATATATATATATATATATATATATATATATATATATATATATATATATATATATATATATATATATTATATATATATATATATATATATATATATATATATATATATATGACGATGATGATGAGGTTATGGAAGCCTAATATACGAAGACCAAGGGCAGATGGAGAGGTACACTGACAATCTACAGTTTTTATTGTATTGACGGCGTTTTTCGCAATAATCCATTGCATTTTCAAGGCTGCAATGACACAATTTTGTTTAATAAAAAGGGACGTCACTATATAAAATTATAAAGATAAAAAAATAAAATAAAAATACATACATTTCTTAAAATATCTTAAAACAAACCTACCCAGTACATGGATAAAAAGTGACTAAACAGTAAAAAAAGGTAAAACTACTCGAAAACAAAAAGAACAGCAGAGAAATCACAAAATAAACAAGGGTGTTGAGGACGTCTGGGCATTTAAAGAGGGAACGAGTGCTTTCATGAAAATTGACTCTAAAGTCGTAAGCTCGTCCTCGTGTTGGGCTGAGGCTATTATTTCGAAGTTTTTCATATCAATCTGCGTTTTTCAGATTGCAGAGTGATTTATTTTATTTTCTTATCATTATAATTTTATATAGTGACGTCCCTTTTTATTAAACAAAACTGTGTCATTGCAGCCTTGAAAATGCAATGGATTATTGCGAAACGCCGTCGGCCACAATAAAAACTGTAGATTGTCAGTGTGCCTCTCCATCTGCCCTTGGTCTCCGTATATATATATATATATATATATATATATATATATATATATATATATATATATATATATATATATATATATATATTTATCTATATAAACATATATATATATATATATATATATATATATATATATATATATATATATATATATATATATATATATATATATATATATTTATATATATACATATATATGTAGGTTATATATATATATATATACATATATATATATATATATATATATATATATATATATATATATATTTATTTACATATATATACATATATATATAGGCTATATATATATATATATATATATATATATATATATATATATATATATATATATATATATATATATATATATATATATCCAAGGAGTTTGCACTTGAGAAAAATATCTTTTTATAGACTACGGTATCATCAATAAAATCACACTTCTCAGAAGGAAACCATAATGGCTTATACTAATAAAACAAAATTTATGATGAGAGAAATAAAACTTCACAGACATAAAATAAAACGTAGGACTAAGAAGCAAAAAAAAAAAAAACAAAGACAACAACAACAAAAAATGCTCAATAGATAAATTAGCCTGATGACTGGAGAGCGAGAACGGCTAGAAAATCAGATTATGGATAACAGAAAAGAAGAATGATCTTGGTGGAGTTGTGGCTTGAGTCTGTGAATATGCATAAATTCTAAAATCCTTAAATCAGACAGTTTTGAACAAGAATCTGCAATTATAAAATCATTATACTTAGTCTTGCCTGATTGCATCTACTGCTAAGTCTCCTGTCAATGATCCCCGCATGCTGGCTGTATCTCGTTTTGAGTGCCTTTATGGAACTACCCAAATACCCCACTTGATAGTTAGAGTAAATATGATAGTAAAAATTACTAAAAACGCAGTGAATTAGGCAGTTTGTCTGTGAGTGATAGTAGGCTTTTTATAGTAAAATCGTTATTAGGAATTAATTTAAAAGTAATCTGTGTATAGAATCTATCAAAATAGTATTACAGTTCCCTCTCAAGTTGCTTAATTGATTTACCAATGCAGGGCAATTTGCAATAAAAAAAACTAGTGCAGCAACTGTAACCATTGGATCTTTAGGGCTGTAAACATTTTTCAGAATTCCACCTCTTCATGAAACAAAGTGAAATTAAAGCATAAACTATAAGACCTGTATATTAAAGTATTTATTGCATTTAATTTGAAAAAAATTTGGATAATGAACGAAAAAACTCAAATCTAATCCTGAAAAAGATGGTTTCCTGTGAACAGACAATGAATTCTCGGATTTGTAAATGAAAATATCTAAAAATGGCATCTCATTATTGACCTCCCTATGTAAAGCAAAATTTTATATTTTCGTGTTTGTTGTTTAGGTAATGAAGAAAAACTAGCCTAGTGTTCATGTTCTAATATTATAGTAGTATCATCTACATATCGCTTCTAGTAAAAAGGTTTAAAATGTAAAATATTTTGTCAATTTAGGAATAAACATAAAGAATCATAAGACCAGAAATTAAAAAGGTCCATAAGCAGATGAGAATATTAAGTGAGAAAGTCAGATGGTCCCTTCTGGGTACCAGATGATGAGGACTATGAGATCAGAGACTGGAAATGAGTCGAGATTTGCTGAAGTGATAGACGAGTAGCGAAATTTCACAGAGGCCCTTTGCATCGCTCAGCGTTGAGGACGATGCTGATAATGATGGTGTAATCAACAACTCAGGTAAGGAAAGGTTCCAAAATAATAGAGACATCGTTTGCAATTATTATGAAATATCTTCCATTATAGAAGCCCAAAACATTTTGGATATGTTTGCCTGAAACTTTTGTTCCAAGGTTAAGGAAATGATTCTTCTGCTATATGGAAATAGAATATTTTTAATTTTGAATAATACTATCAAATACAAGATCTTTCCAGCCAAAATGACAAGAGAAACATTTTTTTTAAATGATCACTGTACTAATACGATGAATAAATGTAAATGAGGTAGGTAGCATCATATCTATGATTGATAGTTATGCCTTCTTTAATATTTTAAAACTATAAATAAACATCAATACATAAAATCTATTATTCATCACTTGCGATCTTAAAAAACAAGATAGAAATACGCCGCCATAATAAAGTTTTTGTATATGATGCCATGCATTACAGATAAAATAAAAGTGAATGTCACTGATTGTTTACATATGTTAAACCTAACTTTTTAGTCGGGCTGTTACCTCTATCGTCTCCCTCTCAGGGAGCTTCTTGTGCTCTTTCTTGCTGTCAGTCTGCCTGTCTTCTCTCTCTTTCTCTTTCTCTATCAGCTACTGCCGCTATACATTTAAGGCTAATGGGAACAAAGCCTTCAGTAAAATAAATACGTATGTTTCTAACTTTGGAGGAACCAGTGTTCGATTCTCGATCCGGCCAAGAAGGGACGAATGGTCGTGTTCCCTAAAATCTGGGTGAAGAGGATTGGTTAGCCCTGCTTAAAAACCAAGAAAATAAAAAAGCTCTAAGTATTTTTGAAGTGCTTACATATGGAACTGCAAAATGTGTCAGATGCGTAATAGTCAAGAAGAGATTTGGGAGAAGAAGATGAAAGGCAAATGAACATTACCTCCTTATCTGTTAATGACATTTCCTTATAAGATTGTCAATCATTGTCCAACTCGAAAATATATTATGTACCACCTACAAATTTCCATAGTTAAAACTCTTGCTGTCTCATAGATAGCGACTACAATCAATGACAATGCGAATAAAATTCGAATGTGTAAGATAACCGGTTTTGTAACTAGGCAATGAGAAATTTGAGAGGAGAGGATCCTAACTGAGTTGCAGGAAAGAAAAACACTACTCCTACTGTAGATATCGAGCCGTTGATATAATGTTATTAGAAGTAAAAAAAAAAAAAAAAACTTCAGCTCTACTCTTGAACACGCAAGTCTCTTATGTTATTACTTCCAACAACGAGGTCATGTTTGTGCGTCTGTCAGTTCATCTGCAGGATTACACTGAATTTTATTGTGGATTTTTACGGAAATTCCATCAACTATGCCTAGATTTTTTACGGAGGTTCTACCAACAGGTATGCCCAGATTTTTACGGAAGTTCTACCAACAGGTATGCTTAAATTTTTACGGAAATTCTACCAGCAGGTATGCCTGTTTTTTAACAGAAATTCTACCGGCAGGTATGTCTAGATTTCTACGGAAATTCTACCATCAGGTATGCCTAGATTTTTACGGAAATTCTACCGACAGGTATGTCTAGATTTCTACGGAAATTGTACCAACAGGTATGCCTAGATTTTTACGGAAATTCTACCAACAGGTATGCCTAGATTTTTACAGAAATTCTACCAACAGGTATGCCTAGTGATTGCTAAGAAGCAGTTACATTCTAATAGTTTAACTTGAGGGGACAATGAGCCTTTTGCGGGTTAGATTGCTTATCCTTTCCTGAAATGTTCAAAACTCAAGAAACTTAAACCCCTCCCTCTAGTACAACACTTTTAGCAATCAAAACTAATGATCGCTTTGTCATTGGTAGGTTGTATATTGATTTTGAGAGAAATGGCATGTGTCTCAAGGGAAACGACTCCTTTGTGGGGTGCCAGGCTTCTCGGCATTCGCGGAGGCTTGTGATCTTTGAACACCCTTGTTACTTTTTGTTACCTTTGCATTTTTTTTCATCAGTTCGCCAGAACAGGAAACAGAAATTTCGTTTTCCTTAGATGTTACAGTTTTCTAACGCACGTAAAACTTTATAAATCAAGATTACAAATAAGAATTTAATGTTGCTCACCAAACGAGTTTTTTTCCTTAGCTTTCAGATCAACATGAAGTAACTAGTAAAAGGTTTTCACTAAACAAAAAAAATAGAAGGGAGTTCTTCTATGAATTAATTAAATATTCGATTAGTGATGAATTAATATGTAATTCTAGTATTGGAAGTTTAGAAATTCAAAATTCCTAAGTGAATGGAAACAAAGTTGTGATTGACAGAGGGTTGCAAAGTCTCACTTGTCCTCTGTCTCACATGATCGCATTCTGGAACACATATTGGTTAAAATCTTTAATATACGGAGATAATATAACTATTGTTACAGTTGTTTATTCACTTCAGGGAAAAATGCAATAGTAATTAGCATTGATTCAATATGAATCTGAACTGGAATTACGCTAAACTTTCACTGGTTAATTAATTTGGTATAGGGTTCCAACTCCATAAATTCCTTCATATAGGTAATGCTACTCAGTGATTCAACTGGCGTCTGAAATTAGGGTATGCCACTAGTTTGCCTGATTATCAAAAATCACAGAACGGTGAAGCTTAAATAAGCATACAATGCAGAGATCAAACTTTCTTTCCTTGTACTAGAAAACTAGGACTGTCGTCCTGGTAGTGTTCTGGATGTTGATGTTTGTCAGTTTTTAAGGAAAGCCCAATTTCCTTCTTCCATTCATCTGTGCTAGTGGGTGGTCCTCCTTGTTCTGAGGTTAGATATAGAATTTCACATAATAATAATAATAATAATAATAATAATAATAATAATAATAATAAAGGACACTTGAGATCCATCAATTCTGTGAGGAAGTTTAAATAGACTCACACAGCAGTAGTGGTATTAAAGTATTTTAACCAGACCACTGAGCTGACTTTCAGCTCTCATAGGGCTGGCCCGAAGGATTAGAATAAAATACCAGGTCTAGGCCTGAGGCCAAGTACTGGAACCCAACAGGTCATTCAGTACGATGATGAACGAATTAAAATGAAATTAAAAACTGCACATATGCTCATGTTCTCATACTGTAACACATACACACAATAAATACATTTACTCAAGCTTCCACACTAAAAAAGGTATATTAAAATTCACAATAAGTAATATTTAAAAAAAAATTTAACTCAAATTCGACAAATTCTATAAGGGTTTTCGTGCTTTTATTATTTACTTATATTTGTATTTTATTAATTAATTAAACCGCAGTTCCTCATGAACAACAAAATCGGAACGACTGAAAATGTAAAAGATTCTGACGAAATTTCATTCATTGATTTATTTCCAAAAGTTGACAGTCGTTGTTGGTCATACTTTGGACACTCACACAACACGTGTCTGGCCATTATTATCACCTTGCACCCGGGAGCCGGGCCACGTGGGCTGTTCATTAAGTGTCCATGTGTCAGACGAGTATGGCCTACTCTGAGACATTGGAATTTCTTGTGTATGTCTCTCTCTCTCTCTCTCTCTCTCTCTCTCTCTCTCTCTCTCTCTCTCTCGATATGATGAACTCCATTTTTCAAAAAGTGGGAAATTCCACAAACATTAATCCAAACAAATATATCATCATATATGAGACTCTTGGACTCAAACCCGGGAACAAATTCCCGGGGTTCAAGAGTCCCCTCACCACGTCAAGGTGGTCCCACATCAAGGGGGAACCCCACACAGGAAGTTTCCAGTTTATTAATAAATTTTCAATACATTTGTCTGATTAAAAAAAACGGTCAACCCAAGCATTTTCTCATTCGATTAATCTGATTCTTATTTTCTCAGTTCAATCCATTCCTCAAAAAAGTTTCGGAGTAAAATATGTTCCAGCTGTTCATTTCTTTCCCGTATTCATCCTTCATATTTATCCATGCTATATAGACAATAGATTACTGCATCACTATTATCCATATTAATCACATCCGTTTCTAAGGTAGCAGCTGTTCCTTTTTCACCCTTTCCCTTAATTTCTGTTTCACAAATGTTGCTTCCCAGCACTCTGAAACTTACGTCACCTCACATTCATTAGAATGCATGTCACATCAGTTTCTAAGGTAGCAGCTGTTCATTTTCCACCCTCTCCATTTATTTCTGTTTCACAAATGTTGCTTCCCAGCACTCTGAAACTTACGTCACCACATTCATTAGAATGCATGTCACATCAGTTTCTAAGGTAGCAGCTGTTCATTTCCACCCTCTCCATTTATTTCTGTTTCACAAATGTTGCTTCCAGCACTCTGAAACTTACGTCACCTCACATTCATTAGAATGCATGTCACATCAGTTTCTAAGGTAGCAGCTGTTCATTTTCCACCCTCTCCATTTATTTCTGTTTCACAAATGTTGCTTCCCAGCACTCTGAAACTTACGTCACCTCACATTCATTAGAATGCATGTCACATCAGTTTCTAAGGTAGCAGCTGTTCATTTTCCACCCTCTCCATTTATTTCTGTTTCACAAATGTTGCTTCCTCTGAAACTTACGTCACCTCACATTCATTAGAATGCATGTCACATCAGTTTCTAAGGTAGCAGCTGTTCATTTTCCACCCTCTCCATTTATTTCTGTTTCACAAATGTTGCTTCCCAGCACTCTGAAACTTACGTTACTCCACATTCATTAGAATGTATGTCGCCTAACTAGACTGAGGATGGAGACACGATATCTCTCCCTCTTCCTCTGGAAAAGGAGCAACATTGGGTTCCAGGGTATTTGCTTCCTGAACAACACTATCCTGATCAAATGCGTCCGGGTCATCGGCTTCCCAGGGCATTTACGTATGGCATTTCTGCTTCCCGGCCATTTGCGTCCCACTATATGTAACTATTACTGGGCAAAAAATCCGGTGTTGTATAAGCTAAGCTTAATATCCAATCAGTTAGGGTAATAACGGTAGGGGTGCTTCGTTTACGAATGATCTACGCATAAATAAACCCACGCATGTGTTTAGTACGATTACAATTCTAAATATGAAATACGGGAATAGGTGCAATGATTGTATTTTGGTATGCTGATGAATTATACTTATGCGATTTTTCCCGCGTATAGACATAAAACCTACCATAAATTCAGATATTCAACTTGTAAAACTACTGAACTACTGAGTTACTTGTAAACACCCGGCCCCTCTTTGCCAACAAGAAGTGCATTCTTTCACAGCTGTACCTGATATGATTATTATCATTATTAATATTCAAACCTAGCTTCGAGGTTAATCGATTGTTGCGGCAGTAAACAGAATCTCTGGCTAAAACGAAGCCTACATAATTCAACGCTGTTTTTGTGATGTTTTTATTTTCAACCTCGCCTTGTGTGAAGTAGAGAGAACCTCTTGAATTTCCTTTGATGTGAGAGAGTGCCTTTATTTACATAAACTCACGCATGGCAAATATAGAGAGAGAGAGAGAGAGAGAGAGAGAGAGAGAGAGAGAGAGAGAGAGAGAGAGAGAGAGAGAGAGAGATATGCCTATATATATATATATATATATATATATATATATATATATATATATATATATATATATTATATATATATATATATATTATATATATATATATATAACTTAGGTCTAACTTACACCTGTTTTTCTTACTCAGTGAACGCAGTCAACTAGATTTTATATAAGGTTTTAGCGGTTTGTTCAATATAATTATGATCTTTCGTCTCACTGATTATCTATGCCACAGAAACATTTGGATATTCTACTGAACCCTAAAATATAACCTGTTAATAAAAGTGGTAAGGTCAGAATACTAGCTTGAAATACTAAAGATATTAACTTATCAAAAATTTCCTTATATCTTCATAACAGCAAAAGACAAAACTCGTTAACTACAGTAGTTTGCTTTCAAACCTTAATCCCCGAACCCATTTTTTTTAAGAACTGGAGGTTCCTGAAATGTTAGAATTAATGGATACCTAACCACAATCAACTGAATTTAGTCGGGACGGAAGTTTTCAAGAGTGTTGTGGGCAGAGGATGCGTAAGTAGCTTCACTGAATCAAAAACAATAAACGTAAGTTATATTTATGGACAAGATAGGGTACTTTTTTGTCTTAACATTTTAGAGAACTTGGAACTGTAATATAAAATTTAGAACAAAGGCCAAGCGCTGGGACTTATACGGTCATTCAGCGTTGGAAATAATTGTTAAAAGAGAGTGGAAAGTAACGTGGAAGAAGGCGAACATGAACGGGGATACAGTATAATGAATAAAAGCGGTTACAGCTGGGGGCCGAGGGGACACTGCAAAGAAGCTTACGTAATGCTTACAGTGCACCGCGTCAAGTACACTGACGGCACTATCCTCCTACAGGGATTTGAGAGAACTCAAAATGTGCAGATGAAATAACGACAGAACTATCATAAATATCACTATGTTACAATTTTACCATTTACCTATCAAGGGGGAGAGGGTTTGAATTATATAACTTTATGCACAGGACCTGAATTCCACTGGATTATGTACAGAACAGTGAAAATTACCTTATATCTCTCATATAAATGTGCACGTAAAGAAAAGCATTTGAGAACTAATAACAGAACTATCGTAAATGCCTTTTAAAACTTGACAATTAGACACTGGTGAAGAAGGGAACATTTTCTATGTTCAACAGGCGATTTCGACAAAAATATGTTAAAGCAAAGCCAAAATCTGCTCTTATCAAAAGGCTTAAGTTCAGATCATGTTCAAGTTAAATTAACTTATCTTACATAATTCTTTAAATATATATATATATATATATATATATATATATATATATATATATATATATATAAATATATGTGTGTGTGTGTGTGTGTGTGTATATATGTATATGTATATATATATATATATATGTATATATATATATATATATATATATATATATATATATATATATATATATATATATATATATATATATATATATATATATATATATATATATATATTAGGCTACATATATATCAGGAACATCCAAACATGCGCTATAGACAACATTTTATTCTATAGGGACCTTTTGGCTTCAACACATTAAGCTGTTTTCAACCTTTATAGAGGGAAAACACCAAAAGATAAAATTAGAGACTAATAAAAAAAAAATCTTATTTTCACATGCATTTTCACTCTATTTGATTTCAGAATCTTATTTATTTTGCCAAGTGTTTGATTCAGGCTACCCTCTCTGGTCTTCCACTAAGTTTCAGTTCAAGAAAACTTACACTGATATCTCTGCCCTTAAATATTTGAAAGTGCCAAACTATATCCAATATTATTTTTGTTATTCTTGGAAGTATCTTGGGTCTCACCTCTCTGGATATATGATGCGTTCCGTTAAGTAATCTTTGTATATATATCTTGTAGTCTCTTGCTGATTAAAAAAAATAATCTGCGTATTCTCAATCTGTCAACAGTATAAATAATGAATATCATCGAATAAATGTACAATTTTCTCTTGATACGTTGACTGAAAAAAGGGTAAAACGTATTCCATTTTCCGAAGATTTGTCCAGCAAACTTCGTTCTCTCTCTCTCTCTCTCTCTCTCTCTCTCTCTCTCTCTCTCTCTCTCTCTCTCTCTCTCTCTCTCTTTATTTTTTCTTGCTAAAATACCACATGTTGAGTTTTTATTAAAACTTTAAATGTGGGTAAAAATTATAAAAACCAACGATAGTAATTTTCTTAAAAGCTTCAAGTCATAAATCACTAACTAATGTACCCATAATATTTAATGGCAAAAAATGTAAACATCAACTATGCATAACTGGAAGACTATACTATTTCTTGAGCACATTTAAATGAAATATCATTATGCAACTTTAAATATAATACAAATTATATTCACTATTTGCCTTTTGTGTCTGCAGTTTTTCCTTAATGTAATGT
Source organism: Macrobrachium rosenbergii (assembly GCF_040412425.1). Taxonomy (NCBI): domain Eukaryota; kingdom Metazoa; phylum Arthropoda; class Malacostraca; order Decapoda; family Palaemonidae; genus Macrobrachium; species Macrobrachium rosenbergii. The sequence continues at coordinate 9,705,379 of NC_089751.1, forward strand.
GGTTATGTAAAACTATTCAGCTTTCTAATGAAATCTGCCTCCTCGTGTTGAAATTAACTCTGCGCCGATCAGTTAAAGCAACCCTTTTCCAGTATTTCATCATATTATGTGAACTGATCACGTAAACTGAGATCTTCGGAGATAGCAAACCCCAAGAGCATATGCTTGTAAATCCTAGCAGCAGCTAAACTTTGACACGACTATTCAACTGTCTGAAAGCTAATTAGAACCAAAGGCATCGGAGGTAAAGTTCAATAGACCAAACTCAATTATAAGCCAAGCCTGTTTACATTCAAGTTAACTCAAGTTGTCTGCTATTGAATAACCAGGAATAAAGCTGCAACTGCCCATGTCAACAAGAACGATATACGTAATTATTCAGTCTTCCTCAGTAACAGGATTGTAGAAGTGTTCGAATGCATGTTCTGCAATACAACTGAGAGCAAAGAAGCAAAATACGATTTCAGAATATCTGATGCTATCTTTGTTTCTCGACCACGTATCTGACGTAGAGGAAACATCTCTGTCTCCGCCCCCTCCCTCCCCCCCCCGGCCCACACACAGACACACACATATACACACACACACACACACACATATATGTGTGTGTGTATATGTATGTGTGTGCGTGTGTGTTAAAGACGGTAACATCTGATACTAAGAATTTAAGAATTCCTAATAAATAAAAGAAAAGGAGAGGCGGAGACCAAAGTGTCTTCACAATAAGCATTTTTGGTAATGCACAGTAATAATTTTTTTTAATGCAAGAGTTTCTAATTGGTAGGCAAATAAGTGATATGGAGTTCTAGTAGTGTTCACGTTTTGAGTAATAAGATGCAATTAATCATCTAGCATGCATCTATAATAGTCAGTATATCTCTTTATATACTCTAAGACCTTGTTCATATTGATTAACATTTCTCTATATTCAGGAGCCTTCTGACTTCAGAAGCACGGAACAGATCATTCGTTTTCAGAAGTTCAGTATTAAACTCTTCTGAGCAGGAAAACCCACATAGTCGATGAAAAGAATGTATTTTACAGAACGTTGTGAAACATTGCGCCCCTCTTTAGTGTGGAAAATAATGAAACAAGTACGGTAAGCCACATAAAAGAAAATTAGCGTACATAAAACGTACGCTGATTAACATAGGCTACTGGCGTGGAACTAACTGCCAAGAATATAACCAACTTGCAACAATTCTACAATAGTCAAAGACAAACCAATCATTTAAGTACTAGTTAACAAAGACTAAGATGCATACGCAATAGAACTTGGAGTCTTTAAGCGCTTCTTCAATTTGAAATGACCTCGTGACGTGTTTACAGTAAAAAAAAAAAAAAATAAATAAAATAAAATCAGTAATCAAGGATGATTCAGCTACTCTCATTTTAAGATATCGCTTTGCATAAATACCTTTTAAGCACCAAGGCATTCACTGAATAATATGATCGTGGTAATTTTGATGCTGAAAAGGACGTTTGACATATTACAGGTTATCCCACCATGCTTGTGTTCATCTACTCCGGTGACGCCCTGTAAGACATTGCATGGTGCTACCTGATAAACACATGCCATCTCCTCTACTATGGAATGGAATATAGAATTTAGGTCAAAGCGCTGGAACCTATGAGGTCATTCAGCGTCGAAAGGGACATTTGAGAGTAGAAAGGTTTGAAATGTGTAACAGGAGGAAAACCTAGCAGTTGCAGTGTGAAACGCCTGATAGGAGAGGGTGGAAAGAAAGATGGAAGAAAGGAAATATGAAGGGAGGTGCAGTAAAAGGAACAAAAGGAGTTGCAGCTAGAGACCGAAGGGACATTGCAAAGAACCTCAAGTAATGCCCACAGTGTACCACGTGAGGTGCACTGACGACAATAACCTCCTACGGAGACTTTTTTTTCCAGTTAGTAGTACAATTACTGGCAGTTAAAAGCATCCCAATAGTCATACAGACTTTTATCCCTCTTTACAGTTCGTCCTAGCTGAAACCCCACGCACGTTGGTTCGAATCCTCCCACGGAAAGTGGAAGTTTGTGCGTTCATTCCCCCACTCAGGTTAAGGCTTGTTGTCATAAGCATATTATAAAAGTGTGAGGAAATCGAACGGACAAGAGGTCATTGTCTATTAAAAAAAGAAAGAAAGGATATATGTGTATGCATATATATATTTCATATCTATAAAAAAAGAAAGAAAGGATATATGTGTATGCATATATATATATATATATATATATATATATATATATATATATATATATATATATATATACATATATGTATATATAAATATATATATGTATATATATAATATATATATATAGCCTATATGTATATATATATACAGTATATATATATATATATATATATATATATATATATATATACTGGATAGCTCCAGAAATGAAGCAAGACAGTTATCACAGCCAGATTCATCCTTCAACACTCTTTGTATTTCCTGTATAAACTTCCACTACCTTTCTTTGCTGCTGACTGGTAATAGCATGAAAATGCTCAGATGTTTATCAGTCTCTATTTCTCTTCAAAATCTCATCACAATCTTCTTTTAATAGTGACACACGCATTGATAATATGCACTGACTAATATATATTAATCTTCCGCCAATGAATATCAATTGGACACGTACAACTTTTTTTACCAAGGGATAAAATTTGTACTATGTGTAGAACTAATTAGTTAAATATATGCAGAATTATAATATAAAGCATCTTTACATCAATTCACTTCTTTTTTAGTTTGGAAAGCTTTGATGGATATATCCAGATACATTCGTCATGAAAATCAAATAAAAGAATGATTAAATTCATAGCAGATTCACTGTGCAGATCTGTTAATATTTACCGTTACAGCATATCAACTTTAATATGAACGAAAGAAATTGTATTAGTTCAGCACTCTTTTTGAACACTTACGTTTTAATGAAGGTTTTAGATCAGACGTATAGCCTATTTTCAATAGAGGATTAAAGTTGGTTACTGTAGGCTATGTAAATTATCAGGAAAACAATTAAAAGCTCTGTTCACAAAAACTGAGCAAGGGAACATCCTGACCCCTGTTCATATTATTATTATTATTATTATTATTATTATTATTATTATTATTATTATTATTATCGTAGAAACTGATTTCTCGTATATTCTCAATCCTCGTCTGGCACAGGTCGTTACTGAAGTTAATGAGAAGTGAAGGTATATGAACTGTACAAAAGATAAACATATGCAGACATACCCTCAACGTCTAAACGTCAGCAAGTAACCGTTAATTAACCAAGTTCACCGACAATTATGCATAACTAGATCATTCAAATTATCAGGAAATAATAATGCCAAATATACTGTATATCTCTTAAAACGATAATGAATATATTCATATTTGAACAGTGCGTCAGATTCCGTTATTATTTATTCGAGTCGTTAAGTTCGATTAATGGTAGACTTCAAGGATGCCATAGATGTCGTATTATTGCTTTTTTAGAGTTCTGTAAAAGAAAACTATTGAGATGGCTACTTGTCTGCCCGTCAACACTTTTCTGTCCGCCCTTATATCTTAAAAACTACTGAGGCTAGAGGGCTGCAAATTGGTATGTTGATCATCCTACCTCCAATCATCAAACATACAAAATTGCAGCCCTCTAGCCTCAGTAGTTTTTATTTTATTTAAGGTTAAAGTTAGCCATCATCGTGAGTCTGTCACCGCTATAGGTGCCAACAGCACATACCACCACCGGGCCGTGGCTGAAAGTTTCATGGGCCGCGGCTGAGAGTTTCATAGGCCGTGGCTGAGAGTTTCATACAGCATTAAACGCAGTGCCTAAAACTCGATTGCGCCGAAGAAACTTCGGCGCATTCTCTACTTGTTTAAGAATGACATTGCATTGCATCTACATTTTTGCAACAGTAAAGAAGGAACACACTTGCAAAGCGTAGGTAGCTGACAGATGTCAAACTACAACGTTAAACTAACACAAGTGAGATAACATGTAGTAGATGCACAAACTGTTTGTGCAAATGGAAATAAAGACATGAAACTTAATATAAATACGAGCCTACAAATAATCATCATTATATAAATTGGAACCCAAATCGCCCCAACCTCCCGTGGGAACTCCTAAAACTATAAGATTCTGCCCGTTGTCAACCCCGAGAAACATCCCTTGCATTAAAAAAAAAAAAAACGATAAATCTGCGATGGTTTTCGTTAAAAAAAATTGATTTGCAAGAATTCATACCTGTCACACACTGACAGACAGACAGACAGACACACACAGACATTATATATATATACTGTATATATCAGTCGGCAAGCTGGAAATATTAAAATGTCAAAATTGTCCACCGCCACTGTTAAGTTGATTTGCAAGTTTATACAAAATTTCTTACTCTTGCAAAGGTAAATGTTTAAGTTTTAGACCCTTGGAGTCTTTAAGAACCACATGCCATACCGACATCAGTGTGCTTTTACAGCTTTTAAACAGATTCGCAAGCATTGTGACAAATGTAGCAATAATATATACTTCAATACGGTTGTCGTCGCGTACACTCGGCAAGGATACAGTCTTCATTAGATTTCGTTCATCGAATTTTAATTTTTTTCTCACAGAAAACACAAAATCTCGGTAAATTTACTCTAGAATATGCAAATACAATGCAAATTATATCATATATGTTAAATCTGCAAAACAAAAACGTTCAGATACTTAAAAACACCATGTATGTCCGAAGTAATCAGAATTTCTCAGATGACTTCGTTCATAGGGATCTAAAAGATAGTGTGTGGATATCTCGGTGTAGTACTGTTAATCAGAACGGCAATATTTACTCGTTTTCCGTTATGAACGGGCTTATTATTGCATCATCATACGAGGTAATGATAATTTCTTCAATTTTTACACATTCATAATTGTATTTCACGGTGTTAAAAGTCAGCTGGACTTAATGGCAGTAAATGTTGTGACAGCTAGGGTAGGTTGACCAAATCTATTTAAATCCGTAATAGCGTTCTCTATGATGTGAGGAGCACTTCGGCGGGAAAACACAGGTAACTGGATGTTTCTTGACGTTGCCATAGTTTCTCTCTCTCTCTCTCTCTCTCTCTCTCTCTCTCTCTCTCTCTCTCTCTCTCTCTCATTGCTAAAACATACTATACAAATATAGTATCGCTCAATCTCTAAAAAAAAAAATAATGAAATGAGTAGCTCTACATTACGTATAGGCCTAGGCTTACACACACAGCAACTCTCTCTCTCTCTCTCTCTCTCTCTCTCTCTCTCTCTCTCTCTCTCTCATTTGTGTAAGGTTATTTGGTAGGTTATGTCGAAAAATGCTTATTTTGTTCAGAACTGTCGCTGCAAATTACAACTTGAACGAATACTGTAAAGCTTACTACTGCATTTACTGTAAGTATTAATGATTTCAGAACCGTAGAATATAATTGAAAGTTATATAGGAGGTCAAGCAAAACACAAACACAATAAGACTGAAGCTCCTCCCCCTTTAAAGTTGCCAGATGTCACATTATTGACCAATATATGTCCGAAGATTTAAAAAAAACTGTATCCTAACTTTCCTTGCCGAGGAAAACTTAAACTTAAACATTTAACATTTACCTTTGCAAGAGTAAGAAATGATGCGTACAGCGCTAAAACCCGCACTCACCACATTTTAAAAAATAGAGAAAAAAAGGGCCTTTAAATCTTTAAATTTAAAAAGGCCATAACTCTTTTATTTTTCAAGATATTTTCTTCAGGTTTGAATTTTTAGATTGTTTAGGACCCCAGAAATATGATGCTATATATGAAAAAAATTAGACTGTGCACAATTTGATTGACTGATTGATTGTATGACTGATTGTAAAATTGATGAACAAAATTAATGCTGAAGTTTACAAAAGTACAGATTATTGCTGTAAGACCCTCATAAAAGCACATGATTATTGTTTATTTGTATTATTAATCCCCAGGAATGACCAAGAACATGATTGATAGTATGACTGATTGCGTGAAGTATGATTGATCACATGATTGGTGAACAAAATTATTAATGCTAAAGTTAACAAAAGTACGGATTATTGCTATAAGACCCTTATAAAAGCACATGATTATTGTTTATTTGTATTATTAATACCCCAGGAATGACCAAGAACACGATTGATGGTATGACTGATAATGATAACATGGCATGCAAAAGAATGTTAACACTTACATTCAGCCACGAAGTGAAGAGCAGGCAATAGAACATTCAAGATTATTCCGTTAGCCATTATTCTTGAGAATGCAGGTGGTCGTCAACAGAGGGTCCAATGTGGGGAGGAGAGGGGGGGGGGAGCAAGGGTAGGAAGATTAATTGAGCCTGATCCGCCTGACAGGTTCATAATCCCCCCCGGTTGTGGAATCATTTTCATCCTCAAAGCCACATTCATCAGGCTGTTCCTGCCCTAGCCCCACTACACCAGCCTCCGAAGTAATTTCTTCAAATCCTTTATCTTCGCGGGCTGCAAAGCAATAACTACCAGGTACTTCTGGGGTAGAACAACAGCACTGAGGTCCAGGTCTCCTGTCTTTTTGGGCCTTCCTCGTCCAATGCGTCCCTTTTCTAAGGGGACTATTCGTCTGAGTTACTGTCATCAAAACTGTAGCCATACTTCAACCTGTATGAAGAATGCTCCTTGACTGATAGGACAATTTGGGAGGCCTTCTTATACAAACCGATTGGTCTCCAAATTACATAACTTTCCAGAATCTTGATGTCCTTTCATGAGGCGGCCATAACAATCTGGAGTCTCTATCTCTGGCTGTCGGAAATTCTTCGCAAGGACTCCCATTGACCGATCACAAGGCAGTTATGAGTGGCCAATCACCATGAAAATCAGCTCTGCCCTCCTCAATCGGACCATGTTACGGTAGAAAAAGCCGATACCATGGCTATTATCACTCGATGTTGTAGGCTGAGGGTTATCTATCTGATCACGACCATTAGTAGACATTGCCGATAGAAATAAAAAAACACACACACACACTGGGCACTGATAATCACTTCAAAATAACGAAAAATATTACGAGTTATATCTTAGCCGCTTAGCACTCCCGCCACACTCGAATGTTTGTGTACAAGACGAAGGAGCAATGGCTGCCACTCGCTCCGTGTTAGCGGAGTTTTCAAAAGGCGCATTAGATGGGTTTTCTTTATTTTATTATTAAAATAACTAATATTAATTATTTTTAAAACTATAATTAAATTGTAATAATACAGTAAATAATACGAAAAATTTTTTTAAAAATTACGTATTTATATTGTGAAAGATTGCGCTTGGCAGCCCTGCTGGAGCAGTCAGCTGACGTGTGGGTGAGTGGTGAGTGCTGGGTTTAGTTCCAAACATCGTGGCAAGTTGCATGGCTCGGTACTTACGGGTGAAAACCAATGTCCATATAAAGCAAAATTGAACCTTATTCTCATCATCGAAATATGCACTCACTTATACCATTCGAAAGAGGAAATGAAGGGGATTCCAGCTGCATGATAAAATGCATTTCTCAAATTTGTGGCGATGGGGTTTTAGCGGTGGACGCCTCAAATTTTGTATAAACTTGTAAATCAACTTAACAGTGGCGGTGAACAATTTTGACATTTTAATTACTTCCAGCTTGCTGACTGATACGTGTAATGTTTATAACCATCTCTCTGTATGAAAATGGTCTAGTCACTCAAAAATGTTTTGCAACCTACTTCAAAACTTTTCGGAAGACAGCTTGTATTAGTGACATCTGGCGCTATTTGGCAACTCCGTCGTAAGCGCATGAAACAAGCAGGGACACGACTGGTGCGTCAGAGAAATTACTTCCCGTTTCCCTTTAAACGTTTTTATTTCTCTCATTCATCCATTATAGCTCCGTTATTTCTCTCTTCATCGTTATTATAATTTCTTTATTTAATCATTCATTCTCTCTCTTTCTCTCTGCCGCTGGGTTTTACCTGATTTTCTCCCTATACTTTTCCATTGCGTTATTTATCCATGAAGAAGAAAGTCTCTTAATTTACTCCCATGGATGACTAATTATAGTGTTTCATTTGACTCTTTTGCCCTACTATTATGAGTGAAATTTTATAAAATGTTTCATTATTTTTCGTAATACGGATTTTTCACTCACCATTCTTTTTTATATTGTTAACTGTATGATTAATAACCAAAATCGAAAGAAAAGCACATTTCCGTGTATGTATAAAACGAATTAATTATTGTTAGATGAACGAAAACTTCTGGAACACGCTGCAAAACATTTTTGAGTGACTTTACCTCAATGTCTCTTTCTAACAATTGCCAGACCATAGATATTACATGCTCTCCTGCTTTCTCTCGTCTTGAAAGCACTTCTCGCGAGTGTTTGGCATCACGTATTCTGGTATTTAAATATTTTGCGGTGACGCCAATATAAGGATTTATTTTAAAGATAATTATGTGAATAATTTCAATTAATTTGTGAGGCAACAGTTAAATTAATGCACAAAAGCGACATAGTGGTACTCGTAAATACTCGTATACTGACTCCATATGATGTGCCTGTGATTTTCTGCGGGAAAGAATATTCGATTTACAAGAGGATTTATAGTGGAGCATATATATATATATATATATATATATATATATATATATATATATATATATATATATATATATATATATATAAATATAAAATGTGGCAGAATCGCCTCTACCCGATAAAATCGCATATATCAACACCTTTACAAGGTATACTGACCTCCCTTCTATATATCTTGCACCTTTACTGAGCCCCTCCCCAATATGCAAGTTCCCGCAAGTGTTAATCTCTACGGGCAGTTCCTGCCATCATGTAGAGGAGACACAAAGAAGAATTGCCTCGATAAACGCACAAATCACATACCTCATCGCCTTTACTGACAACCTCTTCCAATACCCACCCTCCCTCCAGCGTTAATATCTACGTGAAATTCGCGTCCTCGTATAGCGTAGATGTAATGGAGAAGAATCGCCTCTACTCGAAGAGATAGCATCCCAGATCTCATTTACCGACCCTTTCTTCCCTTACACCATTATTACTCTATATACGTGAAATTTACACCCTTGTATCGAGTCGATATAATGGAACAAAAATGCCTCCACCCACAGAATTCGCGATCCAGATCAATTTTACTGATCCGCCGCTCCTTTTTCCTATCACCCTCCAGTGCTAATCCCTACGGGAAATTCACGTCATCGTATAGAATAAAGTTAAGTATACCTTAGTTTTACCAGACCACTGAGCTGATTAACAGCTCTCCTAGGGCTGGCCCGAAGGATTAGACTTATTTTACGTGGCTTAGAACCAATTGGTTACTTAGCAACTGGACCTACAGCTTATTGTGGAATCCGAACCACATTATAGCGAGAAATAAATTTCTGTCACCAGAAATAAATTCCTCTAACTCTTCATCAGCCGGCCGGAGACTCGTACTCGGGCCTAGCGAGTGCTAGTCCACAGCTCTACCGACTCGTCCAACGAAGAGCTATCTTACAGAGTAGATACAATGGAATAGAATCGCCTTCACACGACAAAATTGCATCGCACATCGCCTCTACTGAACCCCTCCTCCAATTTCCAGTCTCCTTCTAGCGTTAATCAGTAAATTCCCTCAATCGTACGAAGTAGATTTAATGAATCAGAATCGACTCCACTCACAGAAATCCCATCCTAGATCGCCTTAACTGACCGCCTCCAGTGTTAATCCCTAAGGGAAATTCACGCTATCTTATGGAGTAGATATAATGGAACAGAAATTTCAGACCATTTGAACCTACTTGGTTCTCCTTTTCTTACTTTATCGTATCTTATCTTAATTTTCTTCTTCTAAGGTTCACTTTGCAGGCGTTAATGTGCGTACGTGTCTTTCAAGTTATTAGTAATTCGTCTGACCGTAGGTCGCTTAACAACCCAGCTAGTGTTATAAAGCTTCACACTAGTTCATATATTAAACTGAATCATTCAATTTGCATATGATAAATACATTAAAACGGAAGGTCATGAAAAAAGGACGAAAGCTCAGGATCTACGATCTTTCCTTTCAACTTTTCCTGCGAGCGCTTCTTATATTTATATGCCACGGGGCCATTGTGGTATTGGGTGAATTAAAACGGAAATAAGGTTTTGTACAATGGAATATCCGTTTTCAGAAAAATTACACAAATACATGTTAGCATACTGTGAACAAAAAAAAACAAATTTTGGAATCTCTTAATAACTAGCTTTACCCTTATTTTGAATACCGTCCATTCATTTATGAACACCATGATTCCAGCTTGAAAGGAATGTCTTCTTAATCCTTTTCCTGCTCTTCAGCGCGTGTTGAGAATTTACAAATGATTGATATAGGTCAATTGCCCACACGCATCATTTCTCTATTCAGTACACTTCAAGGTCAATTTAAGGTTTACATTAAGCTAACAGGCCAGCACGGACTCTTGAAGCAAATAAGATTCACGAATGTGTGAGGGAGGGGATGCGGGATGAGGAATATATACCCTCCTTTCATTGCATTAACTACCTTTAAATCAAAACTTTTTTGCTAAGTTTTAATAAAATGTTTCCCTTAATATAACTCTTAATTAAAACCACAATTATAAAATTACGCATTTTGTTATCAAAAATACCATACTTCTACAGACATTACACCTATATGTGAATAATCATACATTTGATATTTCCAAAATACTTCAATGACGCCATCTTTGCTTCCATTGATATAACTGTTTATTTACAGGGTAAAAATTAAAAATAAATGTGTCCCATTAGCATTACTGAAAGGGAAAAGGAAATAAAAGGCGAATTATGTTCATGTATAAATAGATGTTCTAACGCTTTTACATTCAACCTGAGAAAGATCCGACTGTTAAGTCTAAATATAAGATGCTGATAAATACAATATCAGCTCACTCCATCTGAATTTCAAGAATTCATTAAGCAAGATACGCTCTTAATAGAGCCATCTGGTGAATATGGGCGTTTCATTCTCTGTAACTGAAGAGGAAATAGCGGTAAGAGCATATAGCTTTTCCGTTGCATTACAACATCTTCATATTAGTAAAGATATGATCTCTGACTACTCAAGGATGCTGCTGGATAAATTTGGCACTGAGCCACATCGTAAAAATAAGAAACTGGTACGGACGCGTTCATCTATGAATAATCAACTTATATGCCTCCTTCCACTTCTGACGCTAATTTGACTAAGGTTCGAAATACGTCTGGAGTTCCACGAGGCAGTGTTCTTGGTCCACTATTATTTTTAGTGTATACAAGTGGTATGGTTGTTGGCCTGGAAAACAAATCGTTCAGAATACCGATGATGATACAGTTGTGGCTGTTATAAAGTCTCCACTTCCGAGAAATGAAGCTGCCCTTAGTCTCAGTCGGGACATGGAGAGGATTAGTGAATGGCGTAGTCGGTAGGGTATAGGGCTGAACTCCAGTAAAACGTAAACATTGTTGATTAGCAGATCTCGTACAGATTTCCACCTCATCGTCCCCTCCAGATCGATGAGAATCTGTTGAATGAGCGTGAAGCTTTAACTGTTCTAGGTGTAACTTTTGACTCACATCTTATGAAACATCTAATAAAATCTCAGGAAATGCTACACGAAAGTTAGTTATTGTACGGAAGGCCTCATATATTTAAACTGGTATTTTTAGGTCATTTGTGCTTCCTTTACTAGAATACTGTTCTCCGGTATGGATGTCCGCTTCTGCCAGAAATTTATCTCTTTTAGATAGAGTGGTTCGTGGTGGTAGGTTTCTGTTTCCTAATATTAGCAGTTATGACTTGGACCATTGTCACTTTTTCATAAGTTGTATTTTAACAGCCATTATTCACATTCTCAGTTGATCCCCGATCCCCTTTTCCTGACGAGAGCAACCAGATTTACTGAATAGCAGCACCAATATGCAGTTCCAGAGGTCCTTTATTCCTCACACTGTTGGACTGTGGAACAGTCACCCTGAGGATGTTGCGCAATTGGAACTTCAAAAGTCCAAGCGAAGATGCAATGCATTACTACCATAATGCTATTCTCCTTGCACTTTAATATATTTTTATCTATTTATTAATTTATTTTTTTCTGTTTTAATAAGCGCGATCTCTTCCTTCTGTATTTTCCCCTTACCTCATCTTACCTCCTCCATATCCTTCGGAAGCTTAAATCTCAAGTCAGTGGCCCCTGTGGGCTTGTTCCCATGTATAGGGTTCATATTCTGAATAATAATAATATGTGTGTTTGAGCGTTTGTGCATTACATATATATATATATATATATATATATATATATATATATATATATATATATATATATATATATATTATATATATATATATACATATATATATTATATATAATTATATATATATATATATATATATATATATATATATATATATATATATATATATATTGTTTGTGTTTACTTGTGTGATTAAGACGACAAATTTAGGTATTCTGGCTGCCTTTTCAGCAAAAAGTTTGAATTATTTATAAAGATAATAGCAATTGCGTTCTCAGCGAGTACGAGAATGCCTGACATTCGACTTTACATAAACACGACTCTTTGTCTTAATGGCCTTTTCTCATGCTAAACTCCAAGGAGCCGTAAAAAATCATCAGGAGGATAAATGAGCATTAAACACCGTCATTGTCGCTTAACGTCTCCAGGAAATGAGAGCATTGTTTCTGACGGTAATCACAAGGCTCGGACTATTTTTCTGCCCTAAACATTCTGTCATTCAGTGTAATGACATAAAGATTATTTGACATGAATTTGCTTTCTTCTTTTTTTATGTTATGTCTCTTTTGAGAAAGTTGCCTTTTTTAACAGATTCATATTTTGCTAATCCTTTGAAACTGCTTGTTTCGTTTTGGTTACGAGCTATTTTATTTTCTACCCTTTTTATTTGGATTCTAACTATTAGGATAATTAATATGAAAGCTGAACATTGCACTATTCATTATTTTTTTCCTTTTTTATTTTTAGCTAATAATACACGGAATCTTTTTCTTTACTTTAGAATATTATTCGTCCCTAGTAGTATATTAGTGTCTAATTCATTAAACTTTTTGGAGCAAGGCATGCCATTTTCTGTACCCGGCCTCTATCTCTCTCTCTCTCTCTCTCTCTCTCTCTCTCTCTCTCTCTCTCTCTCTCTCTCTCTCTCTCTGGAGGTAGTAACAGTGATCTAAAGAAAAACTAAAATTAATTCTCATGTGCGTTAAATTTGCAAGATAATTACGTCTTCAAAAGCATTCGGAAAACGCCAGTTTTAACAGGAAATCTCAGCCAATGTGAACTCGACAAATGCATCGGAGAAACTAGACCATACTCGGAATAGCAAAAGTAGTGTGATGTCCTATCTTCCGTCATCGAGTACCTTAATGACTTTGTGGGATTATATGGGATTTGGAGATTATGGTAACTGACTGAACATCATTATAGTCGACAATTCCTCCATATTGTGTAGTTTTTCAAAAAGATTCTGTGAAGTCACAAGAGAATTTAACACATTTAATCAATGACTTTAATCGTGAACTATACAAAAAATAAAAGAACAATTTCGTTTAATCCTTTACTGATAAAAAGTTATGATAATCGTTTTATGAATTACGCTGACCTCAGAATTTTTATTGTATTACATCGGTTAATTAAATATTTTTCCCCAATTGAAATAAAAGCCACGAAGCCATTATTTTACAGCTTTGCTTATGACTTTGATGCTATAAGTAATGTGAATATATATAAACTAAATTTTTTTTGCTGGTGGATGAAAAATATCTCTTTTCAAATACTTATTTTTATTACCTTTCAAAAGACTACGGGTGCAGAGCTTACCCTAATCGACATTCGCTCGAATAAAGGAACACTTGAAGTCCTATATAAAAAAGTAGTAGTTGCTGTTGAAAATAGACGGGAGAAATTGAATACCTGACAGGGAAATCAATTCTTTTATAAGTTTACAAGTTGAATACCACACACTCTGCCTTGAGTACCAAACTATCTTACGAGAAGTGAGAAGTCCTTTAGACGTATATTTGAAGAAAGTTGTAGAAGCAAATGTATCACAATTAATGTTTTTGAAAATTACTTCCTTACATGGTCTTAAACAAAACAAGTGCTCCGCAGGCGTGCTAAATGCATTCAAGTTTTATCCTTGAGGGCGCCAGTACTTGAACCTATTTAAGGCTACTTTCAGTGCTTAAACTATTTCCAAGATGTATTATATTTATAGAAGAATATTTCATTTGTCTGAAAACCTAACATATCCAACAGAACAGAAGAAAAATAAAGTAATTGCAATGAACCATTCTGAAGTAATGTAATGGTTTTTCATACAAGCACAAAGAGAACACATTTAGTATTCACTCCTAATTAAATTACGTTGTCTAGTGTGAACATTAACTTTAATGGATGCACTATTCCACCTAAAGTATATTGCCCGGTTTGGATACGATCCAAAGATCCAAACGTTTCTCATAAATTTTTAATGCTTAATTCAGTAGTTAACTCATCCTAATGATTATGACCCTGAAATTTTCACGCTTCCTACTATCTGGTTACAAGGTGACATCGATGGACAATTCATGGAAACTATTGTTTTTTTTTATTTTTATACTGATTATTTTATCTCTTTAACTAGAAGATACTACGTGGTTTTTATGTTAAGGATTTCATTATTTCCACCTGTTGACCAGAAAAAAGTATATTTCAGTTTAACCAGACCACTGACCTGATTAACAGCTCTCCTAGGGCTGGCCCGAAGGATTAGATTTATTTTACGTGGCTAAGAACCAACTGATTACCTAGCAACGGGACCTACAGCTTATTGTGGAAGCCGAACCACATTATGACGAGAAATGAATTTCTATCACCAGAAATGAATTCTTCTAATTCTTCCTTGGCCTGTCGGAGAGTCGAACGCTGGGCCACCAGCGTGCTAGCCGAGAGCTCTACCCACCCCTCCAATGATGACCAGAAGAAGTGCGTTTAAATATGTTAACAGTGGTCTCAGATAAATGATTTGAGACATTTGGCTTTCTAGAAGGTCACATGAGGGTCCTCTTCTGAGTGAGGTAGAACGTAAAAGAATCGTGCAGCTTAAAATATTGTGATTTAACTTCCTAAACCATTCAATTCCGACCCTAAACACCGCAAATACATAGTTTCTGGGACCAATGTGCTAGGAATGCAGACAACCCTGAGGGTGGTAACAGAGAGAGAGAGAGAGAGAGAGAGAGAGAGAGAGAGAGAGATTGGCTCTTTGCACAGTAACTAGAATACAACGCCACATAGTAACATCTTCACGAACCGCCTATGTTTATATACATCTCATAATATTCAATATATTCAATAGGATTATTCTTCAGAAATAAATTCGTTACATTTTTTATTGTCTGAATAAATCATATTTCCAGTATTTTTGTTTACTAATCTACTTTCCTTATATTAAGCATAAAGTCTTACGGAAGGGAAAGTTAAATATTAGCACAAGGCTTGAGTCATTTTGAACATTGCAAATGTACCTCGAGTCTGAGTCAGAATGATGCGTCGGCAAGCTACAGCATGGGCTGTCTTGAGAATGCAAGGCTAAGTGGCTCTAGAGAAGCAGGTTTCATTCCGTTTGTGGGTTTGTTTGTGAGCTGAAAAATAGATCAGCTTTAATTGTGACGATTTACGTCATAAGTGTTAACTAATTTTCCTAGTTTTACACCCTGGGAAATTAGTTTTAGGTTTGTCCAACATTAACAGTGGTGGGCGATCGAACGCAAGATTGGAATTTCAAAAACGATTCATATTTGACGGAACTGTGCTCTCTAAAGGATGGTTATATGTAATCTTACATCCCACGCATTTATGAGGGATCATTCAACACGCCATTAAAGTTAGAAAAGAGCCGTTGACTTTTTCAAGTATCTGTGAATAATAATTATTGAAGATCTAACTCCGTTTAATATACTCTCAACACCGTCCTCATATAAATAAATGACTAGACGTATAATGCTTCGCTATGATAAAACTTGGCTCGTTAAATTATTAATACAATGGTAAAATTCGTATGAAAAAAGTTAAGTATATCTTAGTTTAACCAGACCACTGAGCTGATTAACAGCTCTCCTAGGGCTGCGCCGAAGGATTAGATTTATATTACGTGGCTAAGTATGAAGAAACTAAAAATTGAAAGAATGTAATTTATGTTTCATCACGCTGAAAACAAATTTCAAATGAAGTTAGATATCATCATTCGAACAAAACGACGATGAACATTATCTGATATTTCCATGGTAGAATATGTTGGTATTCGGAGGGATCGCGCCAGCAGGCATGCAAAGGAAGTAGTAAATTACTCATTTCATTTTATTTATAACTTAGACTCGAGGAAAAGTTGCCGGCTTTCTCTGAAAATTTTAATTAACTCTCGGTAATTATCATTTTTAAACCAAATGAAATATGTTTTCATACTCTTACGTTCTTAAATACAAGAGTGCATTGGCTACAAATTTGGATACGTTCGGCAACAACATGGTTTTTCACAGGTAAAATGTTTTTATTACTTTGACAATGATAAATGAACTGCGTGGAAATAAAATCTCGATTTTATTGCTAAGAATATTATGTAGGAAACATGAATGTTTGCGTTCAGTGAGGCATGGACGAAGGAAAATGCATTTCTCTTGAAAAATTACTCTTCTATACAATAAATTAAGGCTATTCACACATAAGAAAGAAAATCTCTCTAAGTAAATGAAACAATGAAATCACAGACACAAGAAATTTTTCAAAAATCAGGAACTATTGATATTAATGGCATGTAAAAATTAATGTTGCAGACATACATGCTTGGAAAATGGAAATCAGAAACAATTCGGTATCACATATTTAAAAACTCTGAAGGAGAATGTAATACACCGTCGGGGAAAGCACGCCGAAGCTATTAACCAAAAATTGCGTATTCAAGTCCCATAGCAGAAGTTACGTAACACAATGTAGTAAATCAAATTATATACAGAAGTGAATACAAAAAAAGTTACGAAACACGAACACCAAAACACATAGAAAACCAAGTTTCGAAAACTAACTCCCTCTAAAACGTTGCACAGAATATTAGATCGAGTATGGTGCTACGTGCTCCTCAATTATACAAGGAAAAAAAGGGGATATACATAAGACTATAAAAAAATTTGTTGAAAATGTATATACGTTTTAGAAACATTCTGGTGTAGCTGAGAGAAAAGCTGAAAAGGTCAATTTTCATGGTAACGGGCGAACGTTAATACAGCAGCTTCTTGATCTGGCACTTGTTGCCGAGCAGACTTTGGGAAAATATAAACGAAATATTAAATAAGAAAAAAAAAGAAGGGGATTCCTGAATAATAGATTTGTCGTTCATGCCCGTCACTTTTTCTCCGCATCATGCGCATGCGCATCGCCTCTTAAAAAGCGAAAATTGAAATCAGGAAAAGGTGAAAGCCGCACGGAAAGTGCTTTATACAATAATAAATAAAACACCAGGACATGAAAGCCTGAACGGTGTCAACAGCTTACAGTACTGGCTGAAAATTTTTCTCCAGGTCCACTGACATTAGACTCTTTCATTATCTATAGACTGAGTGACACTTGACATTTTGCATAAATGGTTGGTTCAAGCGTGCTCAGATGAAACGAAAGAAAAAAAATAACTCTGAACTTGCATGCAAGCATGAAAGTAGAAAAAAATGTTCTGATTTAAAAAAAAAAAGAAAAACTTCATCTGCTTAGTGAAATTAGCAACATATGTTAAATTTGGAGTTAATGCCCCGTAAGTGGTCTGTGGAGGTGACGGAAAAAAGAAATGGAATTACCAAGCGCCATCCAGGTACCTGTGAGGGAAAGCGGTTGTCCCATACCAAAAGGCCGTGCTAAAAGGCACTTATTTCACTGGAGTCAAGTGATAGATGTTCCGATATTTGAAAATCCTCGTCTGAACTCTGACCACTAAACAATCTCCAAGACGAAGTCATCAAACTGAACAACACTGAGTTATTGCAAATATGAAGAATTACCGTGAAGTAAATTGACAGCGGAAAATAAAATTCTAGTAAAATACAAATCCTAGCATAAAAACTTTCTAAAACGATACAAGTCAAGTTTTTATACGCATATACAATTTCTCCACACACAAATAATATAAAATTACCTTATCATCTTACCTAGTAGGGTTCCATTCATGACAGTTTCGGAACAGCATTATTATTCATACCATACGTTATTAGTTTTTTAACTGGCAAATGATGACCCGGAATAACTCATACAAATCTAGAGAAGAGTCTATCCCTGCTACGTAATCCCTAAAATGAACATACTCGTAGTTGCGCGCAATTTGAATTGTCTTAACTAAAGGTTTATACAATAATTCAAATAAAAAAAAACACACTTCCATAAATATAAAAATCTGCAAGCTGACTCGTTAGATTCAAGAAGCAAGTCAACTTCAAGAGGAGGTACGATCAGCCAGGAAACAGTCGGATAGTGACGTAGATAAGAAAGTCAAATACTCGAATGTTCTTATTCATCGTCCCTCGTCTTGTGAAACTAAGTGGCTGCCCTTACTGGAGGGACTCGACCATTAGTAAAGCTACAGTGACAAAGACGAGAGCCAGAAATAAAATGCTAAGAGGTAAATTAAGACTGAAAAACACAAGTAACATCCGTCCAAGCATGTCCTCCAAACCGGAAACCATTGCTGGAAATAAGTAGGTAAACGAAATGAGCATTAGAAAATAATAAATATAAATATAAAAAAAGGTTATTTCATCATGGACGTCACCTAGAACTGGCAATAGGTCAACTCTTCTTCCCAAAAAGTGCTAACTCAGTGGCTAGAATAAGGAAAGAGAGAGCAGAATTACTACCACTTCACGAACCACTGATATCAATGAAAATACTGCTTTTAATTCTTCTGGGAAAACTAGGTAACTGCCGATTAGTGAATTTACTAACCGCCTCCAATTTCAGAGCATATGAATCAAGGCTGAATAAAAAAGAATAAAAAAAAATTTACCTAGATAACTGTTGATAAAAGTTCTTCACACACAAACCATAATTTGTACAACGTTGCCTCAAAGTGACACTTAGTGGTGGTTACCTATACCTACCCACATACCTTGTGAAGAGGCTTGTATGAAAGCCCACATTTAGCTCTGGGTTTTACTGCACTAGGTATCACCCAGAACAACCTTTGCTTCGAGGTTTTCATTAAAGTTACAGTCACGAGCACATTTTGCCTTTTCTGAATCCCGGCCCTCCTAGAGTTGCTCAATAAGTTTTCACACACCACCCTTGGCCTTGCGAAGCAAAGCTGCATATGTAGTGAAGTTTATACTGTATACTATGGGTATCCAGCTTTCTATTAATAGCTCATATATTATAAAAAGTAGATTTTCAAGCGTTCTCGGCCAGAACACGGTGTTCGTGAAAGCTAATTCAACTCTTTATATGACATTACGCACTTATGCTTGTTGAATAGAAAATCCGAAATTTTACATTCATTATCTTACCATGTATTGCTTACGGAATTTCTGTTAAGGAATCTTCTTTTCTGACTTACAGAACAATAAAAAATATTTGCATTTGGAAAGGGGAACAATCTGCGCCGAACTAGCAAACCATATAATCATTTTCAAATCCAACCATAACAGGAGACTTGGATAAATGCCACACTTCTTTCTTCTTCGAGAATGACACAAGGGAGCTCTTTAAAAATCATTCATCAAAAATCTGCAAATCTTCATCCATAAAAGCTTGTTTTGAAAACCATGCATTACTGAAGTTTAAGAGTGTGCAGTTTTTAAATCTAAAAGGATATCAGTTTTAATATTTCAGTAGTTTCTTTCTCTTCTCTTGGCATATTTTTGTTATCGGTTCAAGTGACCATTATAAAAGAATTAGACCCCGGTTCCAAAACATGGTTGTTATTGAGAGCTCTGCATAATTTTACGATGTACATTTGGTATAAATGTGTGACGATAAGCGTAAATCTAACTTTATTTTAAAAAAAGTGAACGGACCAGGTTTTAAAATTTCTTGGGAATTTTATGACTACAAGAAATAAAACTGATAATCAGTTATGTATATATATATACATTATATATACACACACACATATATAAGATATATATATATATATATATATATATATATATATATATATATATATATATATATATATATATATATATATATATATATATTATAAGTTTTGGTAGACTTTGGACAGCAGTGGAGAACTATGTGCTAGCCTGGCAGTGGTACTTCCGCCGCAGGTGCAATTGTGTCGAGGTGGGATACAGTTGGATACAAAGAGCTGTTTGATCATGATTTAAGCCCATGGAGACAGCGTGGTCGAAAATTGACCCGAGGTCGTCACATTTCCGGAAGAGATGATTGTGTGAGTGCGTGTGTGTGTGTTGCATTCGCAAAAGGTATATGAACAGGGGGATAGACTCTTACAGGGGACTGTTTTGGTTAGTGGTGAAGTGTTGGAAAATCGCCACTGGAAAATCTGTTATTTGTCGCCATAGAAAGTGAGTACCATGACTCATGAACACTTATCTCTTTACAGACATTGTTTTTGGAAAGACCTAGTAGTACTGCAGCGAAACCCCACTATGTCTCCCTTATGCATTTTCCTGTTCCATTTCCATGGTGCATTTTTCTATTTTGGATATGAATAACTTGTAACACCATTTCAGGTTTTAATATATTGATATGTTTCTTTCAACAGGAATTCTGGTTCCGTCCTGAAAGGACGAATATTTGGAAGTGGTGTTTATTCTTTACATACTATATGACATTTATTGTGGCCTAGAATAATTAAGACTTTATTACTTTATTTGGTGACCAGGGTGTTAGTCGCTGGTATTAGCTGGTTTAGAATTATTAATATTTGTGAATCAGGATTGCCTCTTGTGATGATTTCCATTTACAGGGGGTGGAATTCACTCCATTTCATGATCGTAACTTTTGCTGAATCACTTTCGTTAAATTTGCAAATAAAGTCTAGTTTTGTATATCAGTGTTTAATTCCAGTAGGCCTTTGTTTAAGAATAGATTCAGTGAGAGGAGTCGACAAGGGGGAAAGAATCTGTTGACCCAGGTTAAGCCACTGCTACCAAAGACGTCTTAGGAAAAGTAAGATGATTGATTCTGTTCTTAAAAGAGATGCAGCAATAAAAGATGGGCCTATTTGACCTGGGAATAGGGCCATTTAACACATATATATATATATATATATATATATATATATATATATATATATATATATATATATATAAGTATATGTATATATATACATATATATATATATATATATATATATATATATATATATATATATATATATATATATATACACAAAAAAACTTAATGATATGAATGGAGGTACATACCTTTTTAAAATAATTCGATGAAACTACATTAAGAGCGACCAAGGACCTACTACAGAATACAGAATATATATATATATATATATATATATATATATATATATATATATATATATATATATATATATATATATATACATGTAAGTTTAAGCTACAAATGTCGTTTAATATCCAGTTCGCTCTACCTCGGAACTAATATATTTCCATATACGTTAACCGAAGGGAAATATTTTAGTTGATAACAAGATCGTCGTCTCGTGTGCTCGAACCTATATATGCATATTTATACATATATATGTGTGTACATGTACTGCTTGTAATTGGTTGCTTTTAATGTTATTTCGTTACAATACTTTAAAACCGATCTGTATCTTCTTTAATATCATTTAATTCTCCGTGATATTGTTGGGGGTTATAGGTGAAATAACTTCTGATATATGGTAATCTTCGTTATTTGAATGGAAAGCGTAAATGCATAAACGGTGGCACACTTAACGTCTACAGTTACAAATGAGTCAACATTTCACAAAACAACCCACGATCTATACAATACAGGCAGGCCGATATACCTATTGGAGTAATTATTAACCTTTCGGCTGCGCGACCACCAACATTAATTAGCTTGATGGCGGGGGCCCCCATTTATGTAATTGAACATTAATTTTTATAATTTAGACCAGAGTATCCATTTTACAGTTTTATGTTACGATTCATCATTTTTTATACCTCTAATGAGGTTATCGGAGTAATATGAACTGAACAAATATGATGCATTGTCCATAGCTACGAAATTCATGCCGTAAAGTATTCCTTCTCTATCATTTTAACAACGATTAAAAGAAATGTGATCATAGAGCACATACACGCAAGTCCGTACAGGATATATTTTTAGAATTAAGCTCTTACCATTCTGTTGTAAGCAGTCTTTCGTGAAATGGAGAACTGACCAAGAATGCAGCATCTTTTGTGAAATCTAATATCTGAGTGTCCTGGTGTTTATTAATATATTTTCCTGTTTAAAAACCCCATATATAAAAGAGAAAGACTATTTAACAATAAATGATTTTAGGTATACTTTGAATGAAATTACTTGTTTGTCTAAAGAGCTCAAAGCTTAGGTTTCTTTTTCAGTGACTATTTTTTTATTTTCAGTAATAGAGCTCGAAATATGACACAAATATATTCTTGCAGAAATTCCCTGCAGGATGATTTGTTCGACATTAACCATAATTCGTAGGAAGCCGAAAGGGCCTCCCGAGTTCTTTGTACCACCCGAGATGTGAAATTCTTGCTATTGTCGTTTTATACCTGATCGAGAGGCCAGCTCACTTACTGAACAAAATGGAACTTTAACAGACGTTGCGTCTTTTGACAAGGTCTAAAATATAACTGTAACTTACAGACTATGGCTGGCTGCAGTAAGGTTACAAAAGAACTTGAGGCTAGCACCTATACCACAAAATGTGCTCTCAGAACAGGAATGCTAACTCCATCTAAGGTAATATTTTTTTTTTTTTTTTTTTTTTTAGCTGATAGGTAAGATGGGTGAAAGAAGAGTGAGGGCAGTTAGCTAGGTAATATCAGAAGAGTAAAGACGCACAAGCAAAAAAAAAAAAAAAAAATTGACATGAAAGTACGAACGTTTGCATATTCCTGCATAACTTGGACTTAAGTTATGCACCCTATCTTTATACTTGAAAGATTTTATTTTTATTTTCATTCAGTGCTTTCGTATAGAGTGATTGTAAACCTGGAAATGGCCCTTTATTGAGGAAAAATGTTTCGTTATTTTCAGATACAAACATCAGAACTAAAAGACATCGCCACATTGAGTTTTAGTTACAGCTTTTATTATATTCCATCTTTGTTTTACGAATGTATTGTAAAGAGAAAATAAGAATAAAAATCAACCATTCCTTCCATGACTATCATTTGAATGAATCGATTAATTGTCTATTTTGTATAACAAAGTTCTTCCTAAAGATTTATTATATATATATATATATATATATATATATATATATATATATATATATATATATATATATATATATATATATATATATATATATATAATTTATCGGGATAGGACAATTAGTTTTAAGGTGACGGAACTGAAAGTGAGTGAAGTCAAGCCATCAGTGTTCACTTATCTAGAAGAAGCGATAATTTTCATACTTTACGATGTATCAAGATTTTTACATACCTCGTCCTTAATATTGTCATCGAGAAATTATACCAGAAAACTCCCGGAAGGATTTAAAGTACTCAAATAACAACACTAAGACACCTATATCTAAGGTGATCAACGAGTAAAAACGAATTTTGTGTGTGTCTGTGCGCGCGTGCGTGCGCGCAGAAGCTTCATTCTTCTGCCTGTACTTGTTATGAAGCCCGTAAATAAAATCTTCCTATTCTTCGCTCTGTTTCGTAGAGCATGTTCATCATCCGCTATGTACATAATCAGCATAGCTTGTATTTTTAAGTCTTCGAAAATGCTGACAACTACTAGGTAATACAGACCTTCATTCTACTTTATTGTGCAATAAAATCTCATGTGTCATATACTTTAATGTAATGGAGCAGTTAAATCGATAATTTGAGATGATTTGTTTTCGCAGGTGTATACGGCTTAATATTTACTGGTGAATTTCTGTCATTCCTCAGTATCTCTCTCTGCCATTAGAACATAATGTTACCATGTACATTTTTTTCTATACAAAAAAGGTTATGAAAAGATATTTAACACTTTAACTTTACGATGT
>NC_089751.1:9734634-9742134 GCF_040412425.1 Macrobrachium rosenbergii
CTTAATATATGACTCTTGCGCTTGAATTCCCTTGCTTGAGGGCAGCTCGGTAAAACTTCCTGTGCCTATCTGTTCATGTGTATTTCTTATTATTATTACACTGAAAAATTACTTTTTTTATTTGTTCTTATGTTCTGTGAAATTTGCTATGCCAATCCATGGCAAAATGCTTCGTTCCACTCCATTTTTTGTTTAATAATAATAATAATAATAATAATAATAATAATAATAATAATAATAATAATAATAATAATAATAATTACATCTGAATCTTGTGATTTTAAGTCATGAACACAGAGATCGAAACTCCTCTGTACTTTAAAGATTGGCTTTTTTGTATCATTTCACGGAAGCCCCGAATTTATCGCATTACGAAGTTATGCGAAAGATAACGAAATTCCATCCGTAAGGCGGTGAACGCAATGGCTTGAGCCATCGTGCTATCCAGTAGAAATTCAGTTACGTTGCCTTGGCAACACCAAGAACAAACAAGTAGAAAATACGCCGAGGAACAATCGAGTTTTCTGTATAGCGTATAACGCTCTTAGAAACTCTCAGCCGCGCCCATGAAACTCTTAGCCGCGGCCCATGAAACTTTCAGCCACAGGAGGCCTGTGTTGTTGGCACCTATAGCAGTGGCAGACGCACGATCATGGCTAACTTTAACCTTAAATATAATAAAAAATACTGAAGTTACAGGGCTGCAATTTGGTATGTTTGATGATTGGAGGGTGGATGATCAACATACCAATTTGCAGCCATTAGTCTCAGCAGTCTTTAAGATCTGAGTGCGGACAGAAAAAGTGCGGACGGACAGACAACTAGCCATCTCAATACTTTTCTCTTACAGAAAACTAAAATGAAGACAAGTGGACGAAATATATATCATCAAACAATAGGTAATAATAACAAAAACAGTGGGACTTGTGGGGAGAGTGATGCAGAAAGTCAATGACATTTTCTTTCTCGTCAAGGAGAGAGAGAGAGAGAGAGAGAGAGAGAGAGAGAGAGAGAGAGAGAGAGAGAGAGAGAGGTTATTATGATATGAATATTTCACCTATTGCTATGTGGATAACGCTGAACTTAGATATGTATATTAACAGGAAGCTGAAATTTCATATGCGTTCACAGCTTGTAAATACGATCTTTTGTAGTAGTTTAAATACACTTACATTTCACTTCTTTTCCTTTATAATTTTGCTTTTTAAAATTGAAAATAAGAGAAAAAACCTATAGTAAATGTCTCAGTCATTTTGAAAAGATATGGGAATAAGATATGGGAATAAGTGAAATTAATCGTTTACGTATTCCTGTAAGTCAGTGTCACTGGAGAATTATTATTATTATTATTATTATTATTTTGAAGACAAGAGGTGTCAGCTTATCTTTTAAATCTGGAATAAACATCCGCCCTTCATTAAAATCAAATAATGAAGTTAAATGTCAAGGGTTTTAACACCGGTATTTGATTGATAACCCTTGAAATAATTGAAGGACTTTTTGTTATCTATCAGCAAGCTCCCCCGCCGCTAGCCCCCCTACCCCGTAATTAAGTGATTTGTCCTTATTAGTCATATAAATGGCAGGGGTAATGATCCATGTTCGAACTTCAAAGGATTATGATAATGTGCAAATAATCCTTGATTTCTGTATTTGAAAAAATAGTTTTGAAAAGCCTTCTTTTTGTCTGAAAAATTGTTTTTTACAGCTAATTACGAACATTTCTTCCTGTTAACGGAGGTGAAGACGGCAGACAGGGTACGATTAGTGAATCTGGGAAAATAAGAACAAATAAATTCTTTTATCCAGAAACCCACCCCTCTTATCTACCCTTCTCAGGGACCGGGGTCATTCGCTGAAACGAAGAATAAAACATAAACTGAGGTAAATGCATATTTTTTTTTTAAATACGATCTCGTCCTCGAGGGAAGAGAAAGCACCCAAATAAAATGTCCGAAGAAATACCATAAACGCTTGAGCGTTTTGCTAGTCACTACGCCACACTTACCTGCCTTTGACTTGATAGAAACCTCATTAACTATGTGAAATAAAACTCTACTCTGGTTATATTGATTGAAAATATTGAAGTGGCTAGTTCAATTGTTTATGCCGAAACAGAGATCAAAATCTGTGCTCAGTTCCTTGAAAACAGAGGCTACTGAAATAACGATGGCACTCTGAAACTTTTCTCTTAACTAGTTAACTAGTTTATCTTCAGATGAGATATGCCCTTTGTTGGCCGACTCGGTAGAGCTTTAGACTGTCATTCGATGGGCCGGAGTTCAATTCCCGCGGCCGGCTGATGAAGAGTTAGAGGAATTTATTTCTGGTGATAGAAATTAATTTCTCGCTATAATGTGGTTCGGATTCCACAATAAGCTGTAGGTCCCGTTGCTAAGTAACCAAATGGTTCTTAGCCACGTAAAATAAGTCTAATCCTTCGGGCCAGCCCTAGGAGAGCGGTTAATCAGCTCAGTGGTCTGGTAAAACTAAGGTATACTTACTTACTTACTTCAGATGAGATAAATACATATATATACAAACAGATTAAAAATCTGAGTGTTATTTTTCTTTTTGTTGTTGTTTCATCTCCTATAACCTTTGGGCAAAATGACATCAAAATTGTGGTTTCTAGGTTCACATTACTGCCACGAAATTGAACCTCCTCGTTGCAATTATCACCATTAGCAGACAGCCCTCTCATTGTTCTGCATTTAATACATTTGCGTAATGCTATTGGTTTTCATTTGATACTTTTTTGGCCAAGTTCATTCTGTTCCGCTTGATTAAAAGTCTGGCTTTTGATTGATTACAAAGTAATTACTCTTTCCGAATTGAATTCGGGGATTTTTCAAGTGTTAACGAACGCAATATCAATATTCTCAGAACTGAATGTAATTCTTGGACAAACACATTCATTGACAGGTTAAAAATGTCCTTTCATATTGCTTTAATTATGTAGTATTATTTAAGACTTATTGATAGTGCTACAAGCCGATAGGCCATTATCTTACACTGAAACTCTCTTTAGAGCACAAAGCACTAATTTGAAGATAGTGGAAGAAGACGTTGAGAGCAGGGCAACCAATATGCAAGCATTAGTAAATAATAAATAGATTATTATATTTACAATTATTGGTAAATAAAAATGAATAAAACTGAAGATATATGATTAAAACAAAAAACAGTAAGTGGAAGAAACAAGAAGTGAATAAATAAGCAAATTATTCAGAAATAAACGTTTGCTCGAGCACACCGCCAAGCAATGGAGTCTATCGATGACAAGGGGAGGCTAAGACGCAGCTAAAGGCCTAAGAATTTTAGTCATAGGTTCACCACTCAAAATTAGGCAACCGAATGAGACACTTGAGATAACCAGGGAGCTACGAACAGCAACTCAGATACACCAATCAGTTCCTAACTACACGCAGATACACATACATAAATCATAAAATGGCAAATAAAAAGATATGGCGTCAGCGGATTTTAACGGACTGATACAATGTCAAGCCATAAAGAAACGCGGTTTGCCAATGATTGTTAATTAACAGAGAGATATTCTTTGTTAATAATAACATGATTAACAGAAAAGCGGTGCTATTGAAAGGGGAAAAATGCTCTGCAATCTCACACAGAGCAGGGGTTGCCAGCACTGAATAGAGTAATAGAGTGTGGACCACCAAACTTGTGTTGCATATTTTTGTTAACTTCATAACAGGACGCCTTCTCCTCCAACTCTAAAGTTTCTAACCTCCACTCTGTCCAGCAAACTTATGTTGTTAAGTAATTCTGGAATATTCTGGATGCAAGACATTCTCTCTCTCTCTCTCTCTCTCTCTCTCTCTCTCTCTCGCTTTAATTAAATACGGGAACATCTGAGTTGCTAGACATTGGCGACCAAAATGGTTCGCACGTTACTCAGCCAAGAGGACATTGAGGACTTCAAGGCATGTTTCAGAAGCTTGCGACTTGCTACAGTGTGTTTACGGCTGACCTAGTCGTTAAGGTCACGAGTCCTATATGGTCAAGCGTTGTTTGGTCCAGCAAGACAACAGCTGCAGAGTGGGGATACGAAAAATGAGCAGAACGCATTACGGTACACGATGCCGTCAATGTTTGTTAGATTTAGATAATCTGTGACCATTTAGAATAAAAAAATAATAATAATAACTGGAGATGTAGCATTTTACTTTGTGATAAAGACACTGAGAGAGGCAATAATTTCCAAATCAAGTTCGGTTATTGCAAGAAAAGATATGGATTCAGTGATTTAATGAAGACGCAGGAATTAAAAAATTACACTTTATACAAGAGTAATTTGAAGTACTGATGAAAGTTATTACATGCAGTCCCAGGGGAGAGACGACTAAATGAACTTGAAATGTGTCAGTATAACAATCAAATAACCGAGTATTTGCAATGAGGCTGCAGGTTATTAAAGTTGGGAATGTGAATGGGAATACGGAAAAAATGAAAAATCTTTAAACTCTGCCAAAAGAATGGTGAATGAATAATGTTTGCTGGCAGTAAACCGACGTTGTGCAGAGATAAATAAATTTCAAAAGAAAGGAACACGTAATTCCTCATGCTGAGTGTACACAGCGAGTAAAATCTAGCTAGACTACTCTTGAAGTGTACGGACACACCAACAAAACTACTCTTAAGAACTTCCAAAGAGTGGCGATCGATTAAATCTAGCTATATGGTTTATGTAGACTAGATCTGAAGACGAAAATCAGTCGTTCCATAGTTGTGTGTGGCGAGATGTCATAATTAGAAGCATGACAGTTGAACTGTTAATTATAATGAACAGTTAAATCAAACAAAAGAGTAAGTCAGAAAATAGACATTAGGAAGAAGTGAAGAGGGATCACATAAATATTTGCTTTAAAAAGTGGCTCCGAAAATACAAACTAGATAGTCCTTTTAGACAAGCAATCACCATTTTAGCGGATCCAATCATGTAATAAAGTGTTATAGAATTCCCATGCGCTCTTCAATATCACATCATCGGTCCCATACCTATTTTCTTTTTTTCTTTTTTTTTCTCTTATATCACTGTTCATCTGATAACGCAGATTATGCTACGTTCTTGTGATAATGGATCCAGGAACTTTTAATAACTTTTATATCCTTTATAGCACTTGCTTTCATTTCTCTATTATGGTAACATCTGATAACCCATTTCACAGTTCGGAACCTTCCAAATTGCTATATTAATAGCAATACTTGAGCGTTATTCCATGTGTATTTTACACTCGATGATATCTCGATTGAAGCATCTGGTTGATGGGACAAATCTTATTTAAATTAATAGATTCATCTCAAAACTACGTCAACACTAGTCTAAAACAACTCTAGTGACAGCTGGGGGTAATTCTAGTTAGAGTACTCTCACTCCTGTTTACAATACGTAGAGAACTTTCCCTATGGAAAATCTAACAACATTACAGTGTGCACGTACCATAATAAGCACACACTCAGCATCATAGTAGATTTTTCTAAGCTCTTGACATTCACCTTAGAAAATGTCTATCTGTTTACTTCTACAGCCAACATATATCTTGATCTACTGAAACCAGTCGTCAAATTCCCTTAAATCATTGAAATTTTAAGGGGGCTCTTTGATAAATAGATAGATTAGAAATTCGTCTTAGAAGCTTTGAAATTTATCAAATTTTGTATGCACTATTCCGAAATAATTTTAGATCTGTAACTAGTGCATAGTGCAAAATTAAGCTAGAATGATACTGAATTTTAAAAATGTCAAACATTAGTGACGACTTTTTGCAAATTGTGTGAAATACAGAATCATCTCTTTGTGGGTCATAATTCCGAGCTACTTACAAGGAAACATTGATGGGAAAACGGCAGGATAAAAAACATCTATTAAACAATCCTACTGCTAGTAGTGGATTTGGAAGGAGCAGAAGTAACACTAGCAGCAGGAATAACCAGCTAGAAAATAAACTTCAAGCATTTACAGAAAAGAAATGAAATCATACAAAAAGAATTTAGCCTACAGCACTTCATGGCTGACCCAAGCAAGTGTCCAGAGAATATTAAAAGCAATGGTAGAAGTTCCTATCAGATCGAAAGAGAATAGACCATAACTTGATACCTTCTAACAATCGAAGAGAGTGAAAGCAGTAGGATCTTTTGCTTTAGATGATGGCTGATGACCCCAATATTATCATTTCAATAGATGAAACCTATTCACATGGAACTAGCGCATGGGGGCCACTGACTTGAAATTCAAGCTTCTTGAGAATGTTGGTTTCAACCTCCCACCGCAGACCACACACTGCAGTAGTAACTGATTATGATACAGAGCCAGTGATTTTTCGCATCTGGGTGGTATACCACGACACTAATCACTATACCAGCGGACTAGCTAAAATAAACAGAACTGTGCAGATAGATAGAAAAATTTATTAGACACACTTTTTGAGAACGCCCCTTACAGATTCATGTGGAAGAATAATACATGCCAGTATTCAGATGAAATAAACAAGATGACAATAGGTCATGTGACAGGCCGGGCAAAAAATCTGGCAGGTAAATTCTTCAACCATGCTGAATATAACCCCTTTATAGTTATGCATCGTGAAAATTGGCAATTTCAATTCTCGAGGAGAGTAGAAATCCGCCCTTTTTTTACCTTCAGCTATATCATTTGGAATTTACAGTTTGGCAAAGCACCATAATAATTCAATATGCCATCTCTCTCAGATACTATTTTTAGAAGTAATTTATAAACGTCGTATTTTTAACCGCACTTCTGTCCTGCCAGAATAAGATGAACAATTATAACTCCTTGTTCAAAGTATCAAACCGAACACTCTAACTAGCTTGCAGTATATTACATGCAAAAACATTAAAACAAACAATCAACACAAATTTTCAAATGTACATCATAACTGCGTTACTCTGCACCTGAATTTTTACTCTCCTGAGAGGAATAAGCCGATAATCATTGCTATCATTTTAATGCTAAAGGACTCATCTTTCACAATGAAAACAGAAATTCAGATCTCGAATGTGTTGGACGCTAGAAGAGTAGTAGCCAGTCAGCGTGGAGTGCAACCATTGTATTATTTTCGCCGTATTATGAAATTGTATTCTGCTGCACTTGACTGGGCGGGATTTCTGTTCGGAATATTACTGAATGTCTCTGGACGACAGGATTTACAAATACATTGAACGCGATGTAGATGGCATATCCCTTTTCGATGTGTTGACTAGAATAAGTTTTTCATAGTTGAATGTAATCTACGATCAAAATTACAGTAAAGAACAACTTAAAAACGCTCATTATCCGAACAGATTTATATATGGAGTTTACATATATAGTATTGGATCATACCTAATTCATATTCCGCACAGACGGCTGCTGTCACTTTTCTCGCATTGTATGAGTTCATATAGTCTTCGTTTGGAAAGATTAATCCACAGTTAACGAACAAATGTATTCCAGTTTCAAAGAACAGTCTACTTCTT
>NC_089751.1:9747134-9842134 GCF_040412425.1 Macrobrachium rosenbergii
TTTTTTTTTTTCTTTCTCATCTACTCTGGTGTCCCACGGTATTGCGACATCAGTAAGTGATACTTTTTTCTTGATTTTGTCAATCAACGTCACGTCTGGTCTATTGGCATGTATCATCCTGTCTGTTCTGATACCATAGTCCCAGAGGATCTTTGCCTTATCATTTTCTATCACTCCCTCAGGTTGGTGCCCGTACCACTTATTACTGCAAGCTAACTGGTGTTTCTTGCACAGGTTCCAGTGGAGGGCTTTTGCTACTGAATCATGCCTCTTTTTGTACTGGTTCTGTGCAAGCGCTGGACGTCCGCTTGCTATGTGGCTTATGGTCTCGTCTTTCATATTGCACTTCCTGCATATGGGTGAGATGTTATTTCCATCTACTGTTCTTTGAACATATCTGGTTCTTAGGGCCTGGTCTTGTGCCGCTGTTAGCATTGCTTCTGTTTCCTTCTTGAGTTCCCTCCTCTGTCCGTGCACTGGTTTTTTGTGCCATGCCTTTGTTCTGTTTTCCATTCTCCTGTCTCTGTATATTTCTGGGTCTTCATCTACTTTTATCAGTCCTTCTTCCCATGCACTCCTTAGCCACTCGTCTTCACTGGTGTTCAGATATTGCCCTAGTGCTCTGTTCTCGATGTTGACGCAGTCCTCTATACTTAGAGCCCTTTCCCTCCTTCTTTTCGTGTTATGTATAGTCTGCCTGTATTTGCTCTTGGGTGTAATGTTTTGTGTATTGCCATGTGTTTCCTAGTTTTCTGGTCTATGCTGCGGAGTTCAGCCTTCATCCACTCCATTGCTACTGCGCTGTATCTGTTTCAGTACTGCCCAAGTGTTTATGGCTTTCGTCATGTTTCCGGCGTTGAGTTTTGACTTGAGTATCGCCTTAAGTCTCTGCATACATTCTTTCCTGATCGTGTCCTTCATCTCTTGGTGTTTTATTTCGTCTCCTTCTATTATTCTCAGGTATGTGTATCCTGTCTCATCTGTGTGTTTGATGCTATTCCCGCCTGGTAGCTTTATCCCTTCAGTCCTTGTCACTCTGCCTTTTTGTATGTTGACCAAGGCGCATTTTTCTATTCCATACTCCATCCTGATGTCTCCAGATACAATCCTTACAGTCTTGATTATCCTGATGTCCCCAGATACAATCCTTACAGTCTTGATTAGGGTATCCGACGTTCCATGAACATCAGTTGGTTAATTCTGTTGCCTCCTTTCTTGAGTTGGCACCCAGCATCCATCTTCTGCAGTATTTTGTCATGGGAATCATGGCTATTACGAAGAGTAATGGGGAAAGTAAGTCGCCTTAAAAGATCCCTCTCCTGATGTTAACCTCTGCCAGTCTTACCCAAGAGCTTATAAGTACTGTATTCCACTTGCGCATTGTATTTTTTAGGAAGCTTATGGTGTTGTCCTCTGCCCCATATATTTTCAGGCATTCTATTAGCCAAGTGTGCGGAATTATTATTATTATTATTATTATTATTATTATTATTATTATTATTATTATTATTATTATTATTATTATTATTGTTATTCAGATATTTCTTGGCATTCAGTCCATGGCACCAATGACTAAAAAATAGCCTCCGTCTTCGTATTTATAGAATTAACTTCAGTAATAACTAGTACAACTTTGGACCGATGAAACTCTCTCTCTCTCTCATCATCATCATCATCATCATGCCCACTTTTTATCATACACTTCTTCGAGCATTTTTCTTCATAACTTCATATTGTCTGGAACTTATAATTGCATGCAAATATATCAGGAAATAAGTTAATAATTAGTTTACCTTCAGATGGCAAATTAGGTCACTTGACTTTTCACTTTTCAGTCGCAAAGGAACAGTGAGGAGATGAATCTGCATTTCTGATTTTCATTTGAAAGAAGACATTCAAGTTGTGAAGAAAAAATTAAGTTGAAAAAGATTTTCCTTTGCCTGGAGTTTTCACTCCTGCCACAAAGAACAAATTTATGTTGAGAGCCGAGTTTGCTTCCCGCCGTGTTTAGGTTTAATGAAATATTGACATTGTTCTAAAAACTGACTTCTGAATAGGAAAGCCAAGGTGTTTCAGCAAAACGTGATTGCTTTCTTTGCATCAAAATTAATAAGGACATTTTTTCATTAATATTACTTTTGAAAGAATTAAAAAAATGTGTCAGCTGGACCACGCGAATCTCAATCTGATATACTCATTTTTGTTATAGAGAAACTAATATAGAAATCATCCTTCATCCACTTTCTTAGTCCTGCCCAGCTTGGACTAAAGATAAAAGAAAATACAATATTTTGTGACGCTCTCTCTCTCTCTCTCTTTACTTATATACCGCTTAGGTCAGTAGAAGGCAGAATTTTAGACCTATGTAAATAATTATCAGCAGCAAAAATTAAAAGAACAGTAGTCGGTACCAGGATTCATTCTTTGAAAATAAAAATCGACTATATCGAGCGATATTCTTCATCACAGCTTGTAGATTTGGCCATTTAAAATACTGATAACTATTCTATGCTATCTAATTATAAACAAAATCGGG
Organism: Macrobrachium rosenbergii; assembly: GCF_040412425.1. Classification (NCBI taxonomy): domain Eukaryota; kingdom Metazoa; phylum Arthropoda; class Malacostraca; order Decapoda; family Palaemonidae; genus Macrobrachium; species Macrobrachium rosenbergii. The sequence continues at coordinate 9,749,671 of NC_089751.1, forward strand.
TACACCGTTGATCAGCAAGTTACCAGGAAATGGTCGTGAAATCTAACTCTCCTACAACAACAAAACTTAAGGCTAGGTTGAAAATAATTCTGAAAGCAGCAAGGAAGGCAAAAGAAGGTTCAGGTGAGTCCGATTTGAATTCAAAGTTTTGGACATTGTCTAAGTTGAGAAGTATCTTCGTTGGAAATGCCAGTTCATGGATTATATAGTTAACCTATGAATCTAGTATAATAAAATAGAATGCCCTTTGTAGACCTTTCACAATTATGAGAACAATACCTAGGATAAGGGAAATGTGGTCCTATTATATATGAAGTGGCTGTTCAGAGTAGCATTATGTCACCCCACTTAATGAGCACAGTATGGTTCCTGTGCCCAACTTAGCCAGGCTTCTGATGTGATACTTTTAAAGCAACCTGCTGTTCCCCTGTAGGGGCAAAATGCTGTTTGATCTGAAGGGTTATGATTTTGTATTGTGAACCATTACTTGCCAAATAGAGAGAATCTATGATAAAAAAAAGGAAAAGAAAGTTGTAAGAAGGAGCACTGAACAGAACAATTCCTAGTGTATTATGCCACTATACAAAATACGATGAATATCAAAGTGTTCGTTAGTATGGTAGATCTCATCAGCAGTGCATCACTCACTAACTGCATTGTACGTTAACAACATTTCTATTTGAATGGTCTGTCCGAAGTTAGTTTTCACACTAGGGTACTTGTAATGGTATCCTTTTAAAGCTTAATATTTTTTTTTATTTATGACAGTATGTTCAAAATATGGGGAATAGTCATGCATAGACATGTAAATGACTAGATAAACTAAAAAACGATCTTATATTTTGACATTGAAAATCCAGGAGATGTGAAATTTAGGTATATATTTTTTCTCCCCAAGAAAAACTACAATAAGTTACCGTTTAATGATGTGTAAAATAATTTTGTGTTTGATGCCAGCTGTTTCGCTATAAAGCGTCAATGAGAATTATGAACAACTTTTCTGTTTCCTGTAGAGAGCTTGGTTATTGTTATATCTGCTTGTGCGAACTTATTTATCATCACAGGCAAAAAAGTGATGAAATCCCAAAAGGATTAGTAAAGCCCAGCCACAAGAGACAGATATGGAGGTCAGGGGATACAGAGGAAGAGGTAGGGCTTAGGGCTTGACTCCTCAGCCTGATAAATTATGATGAAAACGAAAAGTAGAAGTAGGAGTCTTTTCTCAATCAGTATAGAAAGCGAGTGCCATTTTAATAAGCATATTGGATAGGCTTAGGCTTGGATGAAACCACCGCTGATGATGTGAAAATTATGGAAGAGCCTGATCCCAGTATCACCCAACCCTAACCCCGCCCACGTTTTTGTTGAACATTGCTCTAGTCTCCGCAACAGCAACAATCGGAAGGAGTCCGTCCGTATTATTCTCGACAGAAAGAAGAAAAAAGAAGAAACGAAAAAATATTACCCACAAAGAAGCGCTGCGTTTATATGATCGCGCGCCTCTGAGTGGACACATGTTTCTATGTCTTCAAATTGTATTGCTTCAAGAAGTGCCAGCGTCTATCTCTTCAGGTATGGTTAGCGTTGTGCGTATTATAATGGCACTCGCTTTCTATACTGACTTAGAAAAGGCTACTACTTCTACATTTTCCTTTCATCATAATTTATCAGGTTGCGGAGTAAAGCCCTAAACCCTACCTCTTCCTTTGTATCCCCTGACCTCCACATCTGTCCCTTGCAGCTGGGCTTTACTACCCCTTTTGTGATTTCATCACGTTTTTGCCTGTGATTTCAGTCCATTTTTGCAATGGCAACTCCTAGATCGAGAAAAATGTGGTAACAAAAGAATGGGGTTGTTTAGGTGTTACATATAATTGTCTTAGACCTATGTGGCTTCTCCGTGATTATACTCAGCTCAGCTCGTTTGCTGCATAATTATACAATATATATGTATATATATATATATATATATATATATATATATATATATATATATATATATATGTGTGTATATGTGTATCTCTCTCCTCTCTCTCTCTCTCTCTCTCCTCCCCCTTGTAAACAGATCCTACATGAGAGGGATTGCATGTTTAGCCCCTAAGACCGCCTAAGAAAAAAATTCTGGTGAGTTGTTGTCTTTTCCCCACCTGTTTTTCTTAAGGGAGAGGCGATCTCCTTTCTCACGCTCTATTTTTTTTTTTTGTTCCTGTTCATATTTTAGTATTTTTACTTCGGCTTCTCAGTCTGCTGCCTAAATATCGTGTTCTTCCTTTACGCCAAATATACTGATAACTAATTTTCATTGCAATTCCACAGTGATAATGCGCTTAAGAAACATAAAGTAGGAAAAAAGCCATTCTTTAATATTCTAGAATAATATTAACATATTCTCCCGATATTCTTGATGTTTACAGGATATAAGTGAAAACTTTTGGCTGGGGATATGTAGCAGAATATCTACACACACTCACCCATAAATATATATATGTATATATATGTATGTATATATATATATATATATATATATATATATATATATATATATATATATATATATATATATATATATATGTATGTGTGTGTGTGTGTGTGTGTGTGTGTGTTGCATGCATACACACACACACACACACACACACACACATATATATATATATATATATATATATATATATATATATATATATATATATATATATATATATACCATAAATATATACATATGGTTTCTGTGTATGTGTGTGTATTTGTGATTAAGTTTGAGATCTTACCTTTGCAACGATGACTTAGTAACTCGTCTGGAGATTTTTGTAGCTTTGGATTTATTCCGTTTTTATTTGATTTTCTCCTGTATCTCCAAATAATGGTCTACGATTTGTTTTTTTACTTTAAATATTAATTTCTTCGCAGTCCTCTATTTCTGTCCTCTTCAAATAGTTTCCACTTCACTTTTGTCTTTTTTGCATCTCTCGCAGAAAAACAAAAAATGATCACATTTTATCTCCTAAATCTATTAATCCTGCTGTACGCCATTTTATGTTAAGCAGTTTCAATATGTTATTTATAGCTTTTAAAAAAATATTGCGGATGCAAACGTATTGTGGTATATTTGTTGTAAATCTGTTGTGTACTGCGATATTTACTATATTTTCTCATTCTCCTTTCCCTTACTATTATCCTACTGTCCAATTTTGGGGTTTATTTCTGTCTTTTAACTCATATGTATATATATATATATATATATATATATATATATATATATATATATATATATATATATATATATATATAAGAAAAGCCAGGAGGACTTTAGGAGGACTTTAACTTTTAATATATATATATATATATATATATATATATTGAAATAAAAGGAACCTCTCCCCAAGCCACCTCACCTGTTTTACATCCGTAGCGTAGCAGAGAAAGAAATAAAACTCATTTCAATTGTTTTAATTACTAGAACTGTGGGTTTCTACTCGCCCCTTCATAAACTCTCTCCTTCATTCCCCAAAATGGTTAAGCCTAACCCTTCTCTCTGTCCAAGTGACTGCCTAAGGCCTTGTTTTCCAGGTGATCGTCATACCTTCCCAGCATCAAGCGAGGCAAGGGAGGGGTCAAAAAAAAAGAGAAAGTTGGCACCCCGCCCTGTTCTAAACCCTCCATGATGGTTAACTGATGCCATGCAGCCTATGGAAAACATGACGAAAATTGACCTTTGCGCCACCTATGAAGACGCGATGGTTATTTATAGACAATGCAATGACAATTGAGAGAGAGGCGTGTACAGAACACCAGCGGGGACAAATGTCCTTAACCTTGCCTGACCCTTGAACTTTCCACATGTTCGACCCCGAGGTTCGAACCAGTATACCTTTGTAGTGGCATTTCAGTTTAATTCCCTCCTCCATCACCAGCACCCTATAGAACGAGGAAACCGTCAGCTTGATGAAGGTAATGTATCAGAATAAGATCTCTTAGTCAGTCACGATTCCTGTTATTTCTCTGTCTGATATTTCATTTATTTTCCATTGTGCGATCATCTTCAGTAATCTGTGTTGGAGCATTCAATGTTAAAGTAATTATGCATTTAGTGTTGAACTGAGTTATTTGACACCATCTGTGCATTCCTCAGTTCCCTTTGAGCGTCTTATTATTCTTGCAAGTAACTGTCTTGCATATATTGCAGATGGGCCTCGACTGTGGAATCCCTCAGCTCTATCCATGTGCAGTCCCCCTTCTACCCCCACTGAGATGTTTCCTGTTATGAAGACATCATCAGTGTAGAATATCTATTTTGTGTAGGATTCGTTCATTTGGCAGGCCCTTATTATTACCTGCCCAGTAATTCGTCATTCTTCTGATCAGTGTTTGTTATGTAAATATAATTAGTTAAGAGAACCCTTGAGTTTACATAATTTTCCCTCACATGAAGAAGGCCCTGAGCCACAGATTTTCCCTTGCTTGTCAATGAAGTTGTCCTAATATTGAGTCAGATGTGTAATAAATACAGTAGATTTCTTGATAATGTAAGGAACTCCCTGCGTTCATCCGTTGCCACCCAGAATCAAGTAAGTATCCCTTGACATTCGTAGCAATATATATATATATATATATATATATATATATATATATATATATATATATATATATATATATATATATATATATATATATATATATATATATATATATATATATATATATATATATATATATATATATATGCATATAGATGTGTGTATGTATGTATGTATGTATGTCTGTGTGTGTGTATGTATGTGTACCTTATAATTATTAATAAGCTGGAGAGAGTCAAGGGAAACTTACTAATGAAAATGATTATGGACAGATATAAAATAAAATTATCTTCATAAAACATACATCAACATGCATGTCTTTGCATCCGCCACATTAAAATGAAGTATATTTTTGTGAGTTACCAAACATAGCTGGGGAGTGTGCCCATATCACAGAGTGGCATTTGGAATGGGGAAGACGTAACTGACACCGTTTAATTACGGCTGAGTAAAAAGCTAACGATGTTAACCTTGGAAAGTGAGCAAGGTAACATCTTGATTTATTTATATTTTGTTAATCATTAGCTGTTATTCACCAAATCCTACACACGTACGTTAACATATGCTTTATGATTTTGTTTGCTTGTTATGTCCATACTAGTACAGCAATATACCAGATAACCCTCAGTTATAAATATTCAGAATCTTCGTATATTCTAGTGAACAGAAAGTTGACTTCAGTGGCGCTGTTGAAAGTATTCTACCTAAATTAGAAGGTCATCTGCTTCCAAAACTCCTTGGAAGAAATAATCCGTGATTACATGTAAAATAAAAAGATATTTGCCCTCATGCTACATATCCATCACAGAATCTGTTCGAAACAAACATGACATATTGATAAAGAGACTGGTTGATCGTAAAATGTGTTCTATCTCATTTCTTTTCGATGAATCATTGGCAGTGAACTGTACCGTAGAAATTTCAGATATGCTATTCGCCAAAAAAAAAAAAAAAAAAAAAAAAAAAAAAACTCCGAAGTCAATATTATCAGTCAATCTTCTGCTATGTTAAATCTATTGGAATAAAATAATCTTCTTGCTTGCTAATGTTCATTCAGCTATGAAGGCTCGAACAGAATAACCCTACTGGTCAATACAAGCGTATATGTGCATTTTGTTATAAACTTTGCAGAAAAAAGATGAATTACAAGATTTTATTTTGTGTTTAAAGTGTAATTTCCAAAATACATTTAAAACCTAAAAGTAGGTATGATGATAGTATGACAAAATTTTGTTTAGGAGAGGGGTCCATGTTATAAGTTAGAATTTAGATCCTTGTTGCGGAACATGTTTTCGATGTTTTCCTCTATCTGGCAAAAGAAAATTCATCCACAGAATCAGGGATTTTATATTTCAAGCCCCTTCATTTTTTGGTTACGTAAACAAATATGCCTGAACAATGATCATTTCTGCACTGTGACCCTGGGAATCTAATTCGTACCCAAACGAATGGCAAGATATCAGACGTTGTGAGGAATGGTTTAGTTCACAACTAAACGTAAATACCTAAAAATTCCGGGTACATGAAAACACTTAAATCAAAATCATTGTAAGAATTTTTCACACTACGGAGAAAGATACAAAATAAAAGAAAGTTAATAAACAAAATCGAGAACTGCTCTTCGATCTTGTTTAGAACTCCCAGGGGCCAGCCACAAATTGACTGTTCTGTACTGGGAACATAATTCTTCCGGACCTTAGGAAGGATTTCAAAAGTTCAGTCGCGAGCATATAACGTTGCAACTCTAGGGATATCAAGTAAATGTCAACGGTAGTAAGAGAAAAATAAGAGAGAGAGAGAGAGAGAGAGAGAGAGAGAGAGAGAGAGAGAGAGAGAGAGAGAGGTCTCTCGCTCCCGGGCTCTCAACAACATGAGTAGGGGGAAAAAGTTTTGGATGGTATCAGCCATTTAGGTGGTAAGTTATATACGAACAATTTACTCACCATTAAAAGAATATGATTTCCTGAATATTTTGTATTTAAGTTAGAAATTAAGACTATAGTGAACCGTAAAGAATGGGTGACATTTCTGAAGTTAAAGGACTTTCGAGCAGTTTGTTATACTATGTTGTACAAGTTTATTTTAAAAATTCCAGGTTTCTGTAAACGAATAGGTATTATCTTGATTTAGTCAACACGTCACGAACGGTTTTTTTCTCCCCTTCAGAAGTCAGTATCAGATATAAGAGCTCTCAAAGGCGTTTATATCCAGCAAATAAGCCCCTCTTCAAATATGTCCTCGCGAGACTTCCTCCTACTCAATTCCTCGAGGATATCCTTACGTACCATCTCTTCCTTGGTCACCCACGGCTCCTTTTCGTTGAAATTACTGATCACCAAGCTTTTTCATCCTCATAAGCCAGACGGGAATGTATTGTGACTTTCCAAGAAATGTTCTCTTTTGGTCTCATTTTCTCCATTCCCAGGTTACAAGCGTATTTATCATAATAGTTTCTCCCGGTAAACTTAAAAGTATGTTTTGTATTGAACAATCCTTTTAAACATTATCAAATTACACCACACGTCCCCTCAGAGTTGCTTTGGCCTGTATCTGGCGCGGTTACAGATGAACATGATGCAGCCAGGAAAAAGTATCGAAAAAACATTTCAGTGTTGCTATCAACTATCGCCATTTGGTAAAATTTCCCTGGTTGGTGATAAACTTCACAGTGACCTAAAATAGCGCCGAGTTCCTCATGTTACGTTAATGTAATTAAACATAAAGATTAGCATACATGACCTAGGACAATATCATCATCTGGATATTCACTTCATTATCATTTTCATAGAAATATATTTCTTGCATAACACAATATCAGTCATCACATGCGCTTATATTTTCAAATCTACTCGGCCACTAAACTAAAGACGCCCCGAAATAATGAGATTCGACAGATCTGAGTATCCTATTATTCAAATGACTGCTTAAGTAAAGGAAGCGTCGTCATTGCAAGAGGATAGGCAGCGGCCAGCACATTAGAACAAATTACTATTTGAGAAATAGATAGCCTAACGGAAGCCATAATCTCTTTATAATACAAATATTTCGGTTATTATACATTTGCAACGGATATCGCATAGAAGGTGTTGCAGTTAACCATATAAATAAAGTACAAAATGTGGTAAGAAATTTTTCGTATTTGGAACACCATAACGTAGTCAGATGGAACGAACCATTGTTACAGTATAAGTTTTCAGAAAGTATGCGACGTGACCAGAAAAGGACAAAAAATTGTTTTACATACTTGCTTAAAGTTCCTCGTTGGACGGGTCGGTATAGTTCTCCGCTAGCACTCTGCTGGGCCGGCGTTCGAGTCTCCGGCCGGCCAATGAAGAATTAGAGGAATCTATTTCTGGTGATAGAAATTCATTTCTCGTCATAAAGTGGTTCGGATTCCACAATAAGCTGTAGGTTCCGTTGCTAGGTAACCAATTGGTTCCTAGCCACGTAAAATAAGTCTAATCCTTCGGGCCAACCCTAGGAGAGCTGTTAATCAGCTCAGTGGTCTGGTTAAACTAAGGCATGCTTACTTACATACTTGCTTCTCGTTCCATACACCGATGTGTCCAGAGAGCCCACGAGTCTGAAGCGACAACAAATCGTTACGTCACGATCTGCTATTTTATCCAGTTTCGATACCCAACGGTTTGGGACCGAGAACTTTTATTTTTTTATTTTTTTTACGGTTACTCGTTCGTGTTTTATTTGCTGAGAAATTTCCCGTACCAAAGCTAAACGTGGCTTTGCCCACCATATAGCGAATTGATTTCCGGAATGCAACTGACACCGATGGTGTCAAATGAATGGTTCTGGGCGTGACAGTTAATTGTTTTCAGTAGTGCCCGGCCGTTACTCTTTAATGCATTTTTATCACGCGGTAAAAATGAAGGCGTAAACATAACGTTAACTCGTTGTTATATAAAACAAAGGCCATTTTACGACAGGCTTGAATTACAAGGTAAAATTCTATTTAGATAAATCATATTTTTTGAAGAAGATTGAAAAAGAGTCATCATTGAAAAAGCAGTCTGATATTCATCATGAAGGAATTAATTTACTTCTCAATTTTTGGTCTTATTTTACAAATCGATGTGTCTAATCGAACATAAGTATAATAAACACAGTTAATAAAGTGTAAATCGTATGCATGTTCCTTTAACAAGTGCCTTTATTCAAAAGTCTCATAAAAGCATTTGCTTAGCGGGCAACAATCTTGTAAGGGTGTTGGAAACATCATTATTGCTATAAGCCTTTAGTATTATAGTTAACACTAATATATAAAGATTGGTAAGTTTTGTAATCTATGAAAAATAGTAACTTTTTTAATCGGTAGTAACACCTTGAGTAAAAAAAGTGAGGTATTATAGTTTTGATGTTTTTAGTTTATATATACATACAATATATATATATATATATATATATATATATATATATATATATATATATATATATATATATATAGTACATATACTGTATATACATATATATTATATATACACTAAATATAGCAAAACTATAACACCTCGCTTTTTTACTCAAGGTGTTACTACTGATTAAAAAAGTTACTTTTTCTCATAGGTTATAAAACCTACCAATCTTTATATACCAGTGTTAAGTATAATACTAAAGGCTTATATATAAACAACATATATATATATATATATATATATATATATATATATATATATATACAGTATATATATATATATATATATATATATATATATATATATATATATATATATATATATATATATATACGTGTGTCGCTTGATATCCAGTTCTCTGTACCCTGGAAACAACTTACGCCTATGGGAAATTATAAGTGATTAATGCTTTGTCCCGGGTTTTTAAACAACGATGAGCCGCAACTTAAGAACACCCGGTTTTCATATAAGATATATAAGTTGATAAGGACACTGCTGTACATATATATGCCCATCAAATTCAGGTTCTGCACTTAGAGTTGATGTCTATCCATCTCCGCCATCATAGCTGTTTGGCAAGTTTGTAAGTTTTTGTCTACAAATATTAAGCCACAAATATCCTTTACTATCCAGTTCACTATGCCTTGGAAATAACTTACACCTAAGGGATATGTTAACTGATAAATGTTTCGTCCCTGACATAATTATAACCGTTTCCTGGCTTAGAAACAACGATAATTTTACCCAACTTCCTTCGTCTCCACTCTTTGTTGTCTGTACTATTAAGCAAGCAACCAAAACCCAACACATTCTGTAAAAAAAAAGAATGTATGTTCGCATTTTCTTACCATACTACGAGTGAAGTGGAAAAGCCTCATCAAAATGGGAAAAAAAATAAACTAATGAAATTCTATTGTTGGCAGTTTAATCAACCCACACAACATTCCCAAAAGACAGATCATGGCAAAATTCTGGGCTCCAGATCTTCATAAAGCAACAGTAATGGGCAACAGAAAATACCAAGACTATAGCTTGACTATGGACACAAAAGGGAGCACTTATGTAAAAATACTATTTTCAAAAAATGTCATAACAACATTTCTGGGCTGAGTCATTACAGTCTCTCGTTAGATTTCTATGTTCACGCGGCCTACAAACGCTTCGGACACTACTTGTGCTATTTCCTACAAGATTTCCCAGAATAGAAAACATAAAATAGTACAGGAGCAAGGATTTCATGAGGAGGCAGGGTGGTTTTGTCCTTTTCAGCCAGCAATTTGTATGAAGAAGTATGCTTGTACCCTTTGCTTGCAGGAGATTACTTTTTAATTAAGATAAACGCCACCATGAGAAAATTACGACCACCTCCCTTCCACCTCCAAGAGGGAACCTTCATTTTGTATACTGAGCGGCCTTGAAGAAATTCATGACGCTAAGAAACGTAAGAACGACAGAATATGTCTGTACCCCTGACCATGACATCACGGTTATACTTCAAGATCTGTCATCAATTATCCGATTGATGTAGGGATTGATGTAGGGATTCCTGGCAAAATAACACAAGAATTAAGGAAATGAAACCATAATAAGCAGATCAAGAAAAATTTTAACAGCTTCTTCTCCTTATAGAGGTTGGATAGGGATTTCAGAGTCATTTAGGGATGAGGTACTGAGCCCCATGCCTTACGCCAAGGATGTTTAAGAGACATTTGTATTCACAGCATCTTGTATTTCTTGATGGGCACACATTTAAGTACTAACCAGACCAACTTTGCTCAGCTTAGCTAATCGGACGTATACTTATATGGCTAATATAATAACGTAGCTTTTTTGACAGGTTTGTTATTTTTTTCTGGATAGTATGATAGTGGCATAGTGGCCAATGACATTGATTTTCGGTAATAGTAGTAGTAAAACAGGTATTAGTAAAATCTTATCTGGAACTGGTTTTCAACTACTTATATACTTTTATGCATCCATAGCAATAAAATCAATATTACCAGTTAAGAATGAATCTTACTTGGGTACTTAACTTAAGCCTAAATAATCTCGTGACTTAATACTCTTTCCCCTTTCATTTTAAGGAAGTACCATTGGAAAACAGGAGCATTTTAAAGCAAGTATAATATATTTTTTTTCTAGATGCACAAAGTACACTTGCAATCGATAACCCTGCTGTTAAAGGATTTTCCATTAATTTATTTTTAGAAACTCCACACTTTTTCGACTGTCTCATCAATTTCCTCGTACAATCGAGGTGACAAATCTTTAATGCGACGTCCTGACACAGCAATCCTTATCTAACCTTCTGGATGGTACCTCGTTTCATAAAATACTTATTTCCTTGATTTATTTTCAGAAATTCCCGTATCTCATTCCCTGGAATAGCCCATAATATATTTCGGTAGCTCCGATATGACATATTTCCTAAAAGCACAACGCACTCGTAATGCAAAAGAATTACAATAGACGTTATTGTTCACAACAGACCAATAATAAATTTCATCATAAACGAATAAGATGTTGTTTGGTCATTCATAGCACACTTCACAGATAAAAAACGTTTGATAACAGAAATAAAAAATCAAAAAGGATATCATACTATCCATAAAAACCAAACAAGAAAGAAAATTCTTAGAATAATAAGGATTATTTGCGTGTGATTGATAATCTAAACTCTTTACTTCACAATAATAAAAATAATAATAATAATAATCGGAAGCCCTTAACAACCGAATACCGCAGCCATCTCCAAATGATTCAGCTATGTATTTTAATCAGGTAGTTAACATCGATGAGATCAATAACTTCCAATATAAAATATCAACATGTTTCATTTTATTTAAGCAATTCCAGTGCAGGAGACCTTGTAAAAAAATTTTTTACAAACTTCACACTTAAAATTTGTTCAGGATTCTCTCTCGCTCTCTAGAGGAAACAGATTATTATAATTATAATTTTTATAAAGCAATCCATGGCTAAGCTTATCAGCTGTTCCGGTAACAGAAAAACAGGGAGGGTGTCAAAGTGGAACTCTTTTAAAAGGGATAAAATTTAAGCACAAGCTTCTCGACTTCAAAGGTGGACATAAATAAAATCACGCGCCTTTTCACCGTTATCATCGTTATTATCACCACAAGTCGTAAGCCTCCAAGAATTTATCCTCCTTCGAGCTGCCGGAAGGATACAAAGGGATCGAAAAAAATTATAGCTGACACACACACACACACACACACACATGCGCGCGCTATACACACACACACACACACACACACTCACGTTGATGCCGACTCTCAGTACAAATACCTGTACTTAACGGGAAAATGTACGGCAGTCTGCATCAACTTATACCGATCTTGACAGTTCAGTGGTAAGAAAACTAGTCACTGAAGTCAAAGATAGTTACTGCGTGTGGCTCGAGTCCACCAGATGCCTATCACTTAAACGTTATAGTTCCCCTTCGGTATCATTTTCAAGGTAGAGCGAATTGGATATTAAATGACATTTGTAGCTCAATGCTTTTGAGTAAAAAAATGGTACACTGGTATACAAACACACATGTATATATACCTACACACACATATATATATGTGTGTGTATATATATATATATATTATATATACACACACACACACACACACATATATATATATATATATATATATATATATGTATATGGTTTTTTAAGGAATATAACGATAAAATGCTGAGATAAAAGCAAAGCCATGTGGAAAAACGAGGTTTCACTCTGTGGCATGTATAAGAAACCATCATTAACCTTATTTATTACAAACTATTAACAAAAAGAGCAATCCAATCTAAGAAAAAACAGTTTACCCATGTAATTAACCATGACTCGCTCAAATGTCCTTCCTTTTCCTTCTCTTCCCCCCACTCTCTCTCTCTCTCTCTCTCTCATGAAATTGAATAATAACAGCATTCGAATGTAATCATCCATTGCCACCAAGGAAATCACTGATACGATCTTGCAGTAAAACCAGTTTCTTCCCTCATCGGAACAATTACCAATTTCCTTTAGTCAAACGTCAGCACGCGATCCAGGATAAGGGATATACGAAGGAAGAAGTAGCAATTCCGCCCGAGGGAACAACAAGGGACACTTACGTCTGGCCACATCCTGCCCCAGAAAACCACCGAGCCAAGCCGCCTCGTCGAATCCCGAAGGGCATGACGACATCATGGGCGATGAAGATCATCTTCAGAATAGTAATTTTCTCTTGTAACTGTAACTTCCCTCTGTAATTTCACGGCCAGTCAAGTTTTACGCTTCACCAGACGGCGTATTAAAGGGTATTTTAAAAGCAGCCAAGAAGACTTGCAAATGTTCGGCTTTTGAAATTAGAGTGCCGGATAGAATTGACCTTTTTGTTCCAGCGGCGATATCGGGAGACCTTTCACACCGACGACCTTTCACAAAAACAAGTTCACACCCAACGTCTTCATTGTTATGCTTTTCTAAGCAGCTCTGATTTGCATAGAAATTCCTGTTCACATCTATGACAGGTAATATTAGCGATAATGACATCCCCATTATTATCTCGATTCGCGCAATTCTTGCTGTTATCACTGTCATCAATATGAGGGTTAAAAAATGGCGTGCAATTCACTTTTTCAGTATAGTTATTACTTCATCGTAATCATGGTCTAAACCCCTATCTTTCTAGATGAGAGTCTGCTATTTTTACCGGTATTACTGTTTGTCTGTCATTAAAACTATCGCTCATGAAATCCATGCAAAGGCGACATCTACCAAAAGTTCTGATAAGGAGAGAATAAAGAGAGTGATTTTATCGTTTTAGTATCTTGTTTACCTTCCTTACTGAGGAAAGACTAACTAAAGACTTCAAGGGCAAAACTATTAAAATAATAATGGCCTGCACTCCTGCCGTTAATAGTTCTTATAATTTTTTCGTCATTTTTTCCTGCTCCTCAAATCAAGCCATCATTAGAAACCTTTAATCCTAGCGGTAACATGTCACGTCTTTGTTACCTTTTTGCATGCTGTTGTTCTGGCAAGAAGGGGAGGTTCGTAATTATCCTCATTCACGTAGAGTGCTGATCTGTTATTTACGATATCCGATTGTGTTATTACCCTATATTTTTCGCAAAGGTAAATACGACTCATTGTGGCCAGGTAACATGATTGAATTATCTATGTGAGGTCAGTTCGATTTCCGAATGAACGCACATTTACATTGCCCTTTATTGTCAGATAAGATATTAAAACAATGAGCTCACTATATACTGTATACAGTAATAATTTCAATTTCGTGTAAATTTCTTTGGTGCTTACCAACATTTACGCCATTTTTTGTGTGCGCGTGTGTTATATTGAGGGAAAACGTTTATTTTTGCCATCCACTAATGTACCTGAACAATGTTGCTTAGACGACATTTCTAGCAATACTATTAAGGTTTATTTGCTATTTGTGTGTGTGTGCCTGTTTGTGGTGTGGGTGTGTGTGAGTGAGTCTGTGCTGCGGGTGTGAGTGTGTGCGTGCGTGTGTGTGTGGCGTGGATGTGTTTTGGGGGAGGTGGGGCGAGGTTTACAACGTAGATTCCGGGTATCTAGTATCTATTTGTTTCAAATTCCCGGATTTTGTATATTGAAGTAGAATTTAGTAGGCATGGACTACATACCTGGATTGATTTTTCTGATAGTTATTGATGGGATTCCTATGAAAATAACCTTCATTTCTGGTTCAGATGCACATACCAGTTAAGAACAGTAATTACAGTGACGTTAGTTTTGCTAGTGAGTCAATCAGCCAGTCAGTATCTCTACTTTTCATTGAGGGCAGTTAGTGTCATTTATGGAGGGTAGTTGGTCAGTCTTTTTGTCTCTGTCTCTATCTCTCTTTCGATGCCTCGGTTTTAACATTTCATATAGTTTTGACTTTTAAACATGGAAGCGTCAGTATCTTAATCAGTCTTGTCCCAATCTCCTCTCTGTCTCTTAATATTGAAGACCATTGTTTTACGAGGCTAGGTCTTCAAAGTAGGTCTGACGGAAAGACAAAACTCAGGAGCCCGAAAACTTCCAATAGAAGTATTTAAAGCACGCATGCACATGACCATACCAGTAGAAAGGTAAGAGCATGTATGGTGAAACAATGATGACTAGAATTCTGCACAGTGTTACGAGATAGATCAACAAAGGACAATTCACTTACCGGTAAAGAACAGGCTTTACTGGTGGTTGGAATCCGGTTATCTTGTTGACGCTCCGTGATAATCACACTTTTGGTCCTCAACCGTAGTAAAATAAGAGTATAGGCTGAAAGAGAAATATGGTAAAATCTTCATCTGTTGTTTTTGCACAATTTTATCAGGTCGCCTTTCATTGTCGCAGAGGCCAACATATCACCATAGTATAATAAGATGTACACTTCGTAACAAAACAAAAATCGAATAATACTTTAAAAATAGAATATACTTTGATAACCTCGTCTTTGAGTACCCCTTTGTTACCTTTTCCTGTCATATTTTAACTTTTTTTAATGCCGTGTTTATCTTCAGAATGCAGCTGATTAATTCCTCTTCCTCTATTAAAAAAAAAAAAATAAACTGTGAAAAAAAGGCCAGTCCAGTAGTCTTTAGAGAGCAACTTCATTATCGAAAACTAATGCGGTTGGTTGTTGACTCATGGCCAACCTTCTCATTATGATTCACAGTTTTTGGTAGTTTTGGGTCACCAAATTAAGATCATTAAGTTTGAACGTTAAAGCAGTGTTTTCCAACTAAGATGGCAAATTAGCTCTCAATGCGTAATGGCCCCCTGTTTTGGTATAAATTACATCCGTTGCGGAGTAGAGATAATATAATTCAAGCGGGTGTGTCATTCTGTTCTTTTTTTTGTCTCTGTCTCATAAAACCCATCCCCTCCGAGATTCCTATCCCGTCTTTCCATCTTCCTTCCCGAAAGACATAAACCTATCTCCTCTCGCTCTCAGTTCCCTTGCCTAGGCGCTCCCCTTCACCAACATTCCCTCCTCTTGTCTAGCCACCTCCACGAAACCGTCGCCAGCCTAGCCTTGCATATTGTTATAGAAACTCATGTGAATCTCTAAAGAAGGATATTTATTGGCTTTGAGCAACGGAGCAAGTTTGGTCCCTGTCAAAATGACAGTTCAGATCTATGCCTCATATTTGTAAGTTATGGTGCCATGGCTTCATTAGGAAGAAGCATGAGAATATCATGCAAAAGCTACCAACCAACATATTACTGCAATAGTTCAGCCAAATGACTGGTATATGCAACACTCATAATCACAAAAAAAAAAAAAAAAAAAAGCCTGCACAGCCGAATTAAGAAAACACCTTTGATCAGAATTTTACGCATAATAAAAGTCTGCTGAGCAATTTTTCAAGGTAACTTTTTGCACTATTTATAATCACCACCTAATAAATTGTGGCACTGCATAGAATGTGTGCCTAAATAGCAACCCCAACACCAACTGGAACGCCACTTCCTAGTCTTTATTGGAGTTTGGCCGTCACAATATTAAATTGGTTAAAACCTATTATTTCTGGTAGTCGGCTGATCAAGATTAAGCGCTACAAATCAGATCAAACCTGCAACTCTTCCAATCATTACATCAAAAGTTTACAAAATGTAAGTCATATTCTGTCCTGGATGTAAAATTCCCGGGTAAGGCAAACTTCAAAACTCCAAAGGGGCTTGAACTTTTTTTTTGTTGGCGTGGGAAAGGGAAAGTCTTAGACCAGCATCACAAAACTCAAATCATGTACTTATAATTATCAGTGATATACTGGAAACAGAACACAGATTAATGAACTTACTTGAATTCAGAAAGCAACCCAACAGGTGAACAGACCGCTTACCACATCAGCAGACGAAATCTGCAAATTTCTCTCTTTGCAATGCTCTTCGTATAATGATGCCGAATCAAAAGAGACTGATCCAATTGCATCCTTTGACTTGAGCTGTGATGACCTCCGGACCCTGATAGATACAGATTTCACTTATTTAATTCATATGATACCATATATCTTACCTAGTACTGTTTATACTACTGAAGTTGACTTACTTTATCTGAACACATCAGTTTTTAAAATCTACAATACTCAGCTAATATTATGCTTTAAAAGTGAGAGAGTAATTACGCTACCTACAGTTTAATTCCCCAGAGTTGTGGAATTGTTCATGCAATGAATACTTCTTCTTTACTTACTCAGGCTCACTGCCATCAGGTGCTTAAATAAAGACAAATCCACTTATCTCAATTAAGCATTTTTGGTCAAAATGCTTTGTTTATTACTATGCCAAGGACATGACCAATATTTTGACAATTTTATGAAAGGCTTTTCCATGAATACAAATGAGTGTTAATGTTATTTTCATTGCAATTATCACTTTTTGTAGCTAGAATTTTTTTTAATAAATATACTTAAATTGTCGTCACAGTCATTTTGCTTATGAATGATTTTATTGTTTTCTTTATCAATATTGATATAAGTAAGACTGAAATTATGGTAATCTATACTACTCTAGCAGGTCATGATCTCACTGCACAGAGAAGCAATTAATTTTATGGAGGTCTATAGATGTTTATCTCCAGACTTCAGACAAGAGGAAATGAAAAATTCTCATTTTTATATATCGCAATTCAATAAGAGCTGTAGGGACTGACAGGGATTCTTTGAGTTCCAGTGATAGAAAAATGTTAACAGACAGCTCGAATAATCGATCCAAAGTAGTAAAAGAGAGGGAAAGAATAACGCTTGAAATAAGTTTTCCATCATTACCAACATAAACGGCTAAATATTAACCAGTGTCAAATGAGCTAAGACACCAATTAAAATGAAAATCATTTTAATTGGTGGAAATCATTTTTTCTCCATGATAAAAATCCAAAAATGTATAAAGGCAACGGTACCCACTGAAGAGTAGCATGTCCACTAAGTAGTTGTGGTGTTAATGTAAATTTTTGTGGTGTTAATGTAAGTTTTGTGGTGTTAATGTAAGTTTCAACACCGATCCCTACCTTCTCCAAAATATCAATATTCCTCAGACTCCGGAAACACTGTCAAAGTTGTTAAGAACTATGTGCAAACTGAGCATAAGTGAGAAAATAGTATTAAATTACACTTATAGCTTATTAGGAACTCATTCCTATTCTTTTCATACTAGTTGTTATTAGGTATAATTGCAACATCAAGAATAAGCTGAATGCTTCATCTAGATGGCTGTCTGTTACTCTTTTCAGTCAGTCGATACTTTCAGTATTATATCATATTTATTCCCTTTTCTGTATCAAAATTCTCTACTTGAGAAAATGGAATGTTTGCATAGGCATATTTTGTTGACGATAATCGATCCTGTTTAACGAACTAAACAATTTTGATCGCTCCGTTTCAGCTGGATTTCAGTTATCTCACTTCCATTCGCAACAGTATTACTCTTTGAATTTCAGGGACCTTAATAGAAATCCAAACCTTTGTAGCCACATACTCGATCATAGTTATAGCATTCATTTAGATACCGCCTCCCTAATAAACGTAATATTTTTTACTGATACAAATGTAAGTGTTAATTTCATGTGATAGCTATAAATCGCTTATATTTTTCAGGATTTGGTCCGTTGAACTATCGTCATGAGAAATGGTAAAATTACTCTCCCTAAATTTAAACGTAATCGGTATATCTTCACTCAGAGGGTCTGACCTATAAAATCGCGAAAATGGACTACCTGAATTTGAAATGCATGAGTTGGAAAAGTAATGATCCATAAATGTTTCGAAATCTTCCGAAGTAGCTTCTAAGAATAAGGCAAAAATATCACAAAATCAATCCAAGTGTTAAATGTCAACTTTCGTATAACACTTTCAATTTTAGATTTCCAAATTTTTAACAGGAAATCAGTCATGAAATTGCTCTTCAGAACGATAGCGTAGAACATGGCAATGGGAAAGGAATGTGAATATGTGTTAAATTCACTAATTACACTGGACTTTAGGCTTAAGTTGTTTGCTTAGCTCTGTTCTCCGTTTTTATCATCCATCTTGGAATGAATTACCGTAAGTCAACGACAAAATGTGTATAATATATTATCATTTCTGAAGTTCTGGGTGTAGTTATTGGCATCGATTAGATGGCTGCCATCAGTCTCGTAAATTGTGGACTGTTTTCAAGGCAGATGAAATATTTTCACAACTGACTGTCCAGCTTAATACTCACATCAAGATTCAGAAAATGTGTTTGATTCCTCGACGTCCAGTTTCATTGACATGGTACAGATTTTATGCAGGATAATTGATTTGTGCAGCCCACACTCCACTGCTGTACTAGATTTAGCAGGTAAGGTCGGCAGGGAATCACGGAGCATCTTCTCGACCACGTGTTTGTACGTCACCGGCGGTACGTGAACCATTTGTTCTGAGTCGCCACATTTCCGTCTGCACACTGGTCTATGAAGAAGAGTCTGTGCTGACATAAAGCCTGCTTGATCTAAAACAACAACAAAGAATCAGTGTAATCTAGGCATTCTGTGTCTGACTTCATTAACATTAAAAATACGAAGATTTGACGCAATTTTCTGAATTCTCTCTCTCTCTCTCTCTCTCTCTCCCATTGCGATAAGAGGTGACTTTAAGTTATTCCGATAGGTTCATATATTATCACCTACAATTGCATTATTAGCAAATATTCATCTTTCAGTATATCTACACGTTATTCATACGCTCTTTCTTTACAGTATCAATTGTTGCAAGAATTCATTTACCAATAATTTTATTTACTGTCTTATCCTAATTTTTGGTGAAATCCCCCCCCCCCCCCACCCTCTCTCTCTCTCTCTCTCTGTGGTCTGTGATAACAATAATAATTTCACAATATGCCCGGCAACAAATGGGCACCAATCATCTAACAATAAGCGCGACTATGTACGTCTGCCAGCAGAGCCTTATCTTTGATATAGATACTGAGGATTTCTCATTTCCTTCATATTACAACGTCGCTGTACATCTAAGGCTGCTTCAAATTAGCGGGATTACTCTAGGATGGCTCTCCATTCTGCTTGGGCTTCAAATATATTTTGACAAGGGGAACCCATTACTGCTAATCTGAATATTATATTAATGCAATGATTATTATCATTAATGCCTATGACAATATCCATTCCGTACATGCAATAGATTTTGACTTTATGTCCTCTGTGTTACTGAATTATGAAATTAATGCAAATCACGGAGATCAAGACCATTGCTGCTGTTATTATTACGAACGGTAAGTCGTTCTTGCACGCTATCTTTCTCCCTTTTATCGTCGACTTAGTTCTTTTACTTTGGGTTAACATTAAGGAGCACGTCCTCTATTTTTTTCAGATTAACAAATGATATTTTAAAAACTCAAGTTGTCTGAAAATGTCTGTTGAAACCTTTATATTTTACTGAGATCGGGTTTACTAATGACTAATTTCATTTCCATTAATGCTTTCTACAACCTGAGTTATAGGTCATGTACCACTTCCAGTGTAGTCCTGGAGTCAAGGGGTGTTTGCATGCATGACAGGGCCAGAAAATTACCTGCTTGATTTAGTTAGAGGGTCCACTGAGACACCTTTTTAGCGAGGGTAGACATCCAGAAACCCGGCAGTTATCGTGCTATTCAGGGTTTTCGTTGAATTTGATGAAATCAAAATAACTATTTTTTTAAAACTTGTAATGGTTACGTAAATTGCAATAACTCAGCAATGAAATGGTCTACAGAGCTCGTCCACCTCTCAAAATAAAGCTTAAAGAACGATCTATTCAATGGGTACTAGCCCAATAAGATTGGTCTATACCCAAGGTCACAAGAGGTCAAAGTATGACCTTTTCTGATGAGAGACTAAAATCTATGACTTTTCATATTTAAATATTTGTGAAAAATAGGCGAATAGACTGAACAGGTAATGCTTTTACATTCTGGTTAGGAACACCACAGGCAAGTTTTTGAAATTACTTGAAAAACTTGTTTATTTATTTTAACCCCTGTGTAGCAATCAATAAGATGAATGTATACCGGATCAACATCCTGAGGCTTAAGAGGTATATGCCGTAATTTGTATTCTTAGGGATGACAATAAGGATGCGAAAACTTAATCAATCCAGTTTATTCTATGTTCTCTGTTCATATATTGTTCATTTAAGATTTTGTGAAACCTAATTTTTTTTTCTTTTTTCAGCGAAGAATCTCTGACTATGGAGCACCAAAGAAATAATTAAGGGCATCACAGTCACCATTCTCAAGTGGTTCTTGCGATCCAAAGAAATGCATAGCCAAAAATCTGATGATAAATGTGAAACTACCAGCACAGAGAATGGCAGGACACGTATCGTTGAAGCAGCGGAAGTGAGATGGGACGTTGTTTTTGAAAGACTGAAGCAAGTGGACAAAGGCATTTTCTTATACCATGTTGCTAACGAATGTTATGAAGAGTATACCCTCAAGAAAACACTGGGTAAACTCAAGCAGTTAAGCAAAGTCTCCACGGATACTGCTGCTCATTCCCCAGAGGATAGCTCAGCCTCTGTTCAAAGAGTACACGTTCTGTGGTAGATTCTCGGGACCCCGCATCTCTGCCAGCTGATATGAACAAGTTTTTTTTACAAAATGTATCATTTGTGGGAATTCAAAACAACGTATATGATAAATGGAGGATTTCTGAAAAAGGACGGACTGAATCATTCCTTCAGGCAGATATGATACTTCAGGAAGATGTGTTTACTCGAACTTCCGACTTGCAAGGTGTGAATGCCATATTTGGAGCAGATCTTTACACTCACAGTCAGAATATTCGCAACTGCTTCGGGAAAGGAGAAAAAGCACCAACTGAATCATCGCCAACGCCACATGGCCAGCAGAAGTATGATATCTTTAAAAATTTATGAAAGATTTAGAACCAGGATTTATTTTGGGAGGTGGAAGAGCTCTGTAGACCATTTCATTGCTGAGTTATTGCAATTTTTGTAACCAATACAGGTTAAAAAAAGGGGAGTTATTTTGATTTCATCAAATTCAACGAAAATCCTGAATAACACGATAACTGCCTGTCTTCTGGATGTCTACCCTCGCTTAAAAGGTGTCCAAGTGGACCCTCTAACTAAATCAAGCAGGTAATTTTCTGGCACTTTCATGCATACAAACACCCCTCGGTTCCAGGACTATTCATAAAACTGGCAAGTGGAAATACTAGGGTTTGTAATAAAATGATCTGATACTGTATTCAAATCCATCAAGATTTATCCGTTTATTCTCTCGTGCGTTTTTAGTTTTGCAATATTCTTAGGTCATGATAAAAATTTTGATGTGTATCCAGTTATCCAATAGAGAGAGAGAGAGAGAGAGAGAGAGAGAGAGAGAGAGAGAGAGAGAGAGAGAGAGAAACGGGAATATAATTATAGAACCCAAAGAAAATTATTTATTGCAAAACAGGTCCGTTACAACAGACTGTCAAGACATTAATCATAAACTTCCCTCTTTGGATACTTAATTTGACAAAAGAATTATGACGAACAAAGCTGATGAAGAATGTAATTTGATTTCTAGTAACTGTTTTTTTTTTATTATATAGAAATAGCGGAAGCTTCATGATATCATCAGTTACTAAAAAAAGGTTAGAGCATGTAGACGCCTTCCGCAAAAGACACCGCGTCTTTGTGTTCAAGCAAATGCAGTGGTTGGTTTCTAAATCTTTATGTTCTGAGGTTTCTCATTATGTTCCTCATTACAAATTATACTGCCTTACAAGCACTCTTTCATAGCTGTACGAATTTTGGTGTTGGAGATGTGATGCAAGTCTCATGTTCTTATTTATGTATGTATGTATATATTATATATAATATATATATATATATATATATATATATATATATATATATATATATATATATATATATATATACATATATATATATATACATATATATATATATATATATATTTATATATATATATATATATATATATATATATATATATATATATATATATATATATATATATATATATATATATATATATATATATATATATATATAAGCAGAGTGTATAGCCCGAAGAAAAGTGAAAAATGGAGTACAATATCTTTCTTTAAAACATTTTCATGCAAATAGCATAAAATGAAGAAAATATTACAAAGAAGACATCGGCTTTACAAATAACAACTAAAATTAAACGGGGTTCATTAACAATTTTACTGAATACGAAAATCATCATATTTGGATCAACTATCAATCTCATGTGATTTTTCACTCAGGTGTACAAAGAGAGAATTATTCTTTTGGCTAGCTCTAGCTGACGTAAAGTAACTTACTCGCCTTCCCTAGATCAACTGAATCACTGGATTTCATAAACAATGTTGCTACTCTGGTGAGGCCAGTTTCTTAAAAGTACGTTTTTATATTTGTATTTTGTGAAAACATTACATTTTCATTCGATATTTTCAATAGTGATTCAGTCAACTCAAGGCCGATGAAATACGGCAATTAAAGGATGCTTTTTATCAATTCTTTCTTACTTTCACTTTTTTATAAGATGTCTTCATAGCTTTTTTTGTGGTTGGCAAGTATCCAATATTTCATCTAGGTAACATAAGTTCTTACTTATTTTTATAATGCTTTAATAATGTCGGTGGATTAAAATTTTTACATTAATTCAGTTCACTTTATGAATAAATTGAGAGTTGCAGTTAGCCTCGGTGAGGCAATATTTCCCCTATTTCTTCAATTTTGGTGGTTAACTTTAGTTTAAGAATTGGGTCAATTACTATTCCTTAATTTTCTTTCATGGATATATTTCCATTTTTCTAATTATGGCACACTTACTATTTCTCACTTAGCGTGGAGTCTGCGTATTCCTTCACATTTATAAGTCTTGCGTTTCTCATCATTGTTAAGTAATACGCATGTATCGTGCTGTCACTGGTTGGGCCGTATTCATCCCCTTTATGTTTAATTCCATGACAGCTTCATTAAGAATAATAACTGTTATTGTTGAATTCATTGATATGATATAGAGATGATTCTCTTGCAAGAATAATGTGCATGCAAAGTGAGAAAAAAAGTGTTTGATAATAGTAAACGCTTAAATCCTGAAAAGTATCGTAACAACATGGAAGCGAGAGTCACGGTAAAATCCCCAATGACCAATCCTATAAATTGTGATACATATAAAGATACTAATATTGTGGAAACAAGTTTAGCTTTGTACAATAAAGAAAATCAGAGTTCTAATAAAACAAAATGAAATTAAACAGCATCCATAAGACGGTATGAGAAAAGAGGTCTCCGGAGAGTTGACTAAAGGTTTAGGAGAAGCTGGACGTGGTAAGGATTGGTCCTGCACCTTTAGTCTGAGAATGAGCTGTATTTATCGTTCTGGGTAAAATCAATTTGTTTCTGTTTATATCCCATAGACATCCAACAGTGTTCAGTCATCAGTTACCCCTTGGCAACAGAAGATATAAATACATACTTGATAATTTTCAATGGAATTCATACTTTATCCACTAATCGCTGCATTCAAGATAGAAGAGAGAGTGCTAGGCATACTGGGGGAGGTTTTTACTCTTCCCAAATGGGAAGCTTTGATTTATGGCACTTAACAGCTTTAATGGGAGGTCAAAAGCATTTCGTTCGCCACTTGAAATACGAATTGGCCTTCGTAAATCATACGGGCATGACCGTTTTATTTCCTAAACGATACATATTATCTTGCAATGGCCGAAGGCCCAGGGAGGGGCGCGTTGTCCCTCGCGTGTTTATCGTCACGAGGATCCCTCGGCAAGGTAGTTATTTCTGGTAACGTAAGTCATGCCAAGTAACGCTCTCGAAATAAAAAAGAAAAGAAAAAGACAGAAACTTGTATATTTTTGTAGAACGATAAACACTAAGAGAAATATACTAAGAGATTAAATAAATAATACTATAAAGTAGATGAAAGGAAGCCAATTATATATATAAAAAATCAGTTAACGATAACTGTAATAATAATATGAAATAAATTAGATGCACTGCGCAGTATAATTTGGTATTCCTGGTATCACAATGGAAAGCTATCGAAATAAAAAAAAAAAGAAAACTGGGACAGAAAATTATATCTTATGCAGAACGTTATACACAAAGAGATATATACAGAGATTAAATGAATTACGAATAAAAAATTCAAATAACGATAACTAGACGAAAAAATATGATACAAATTAGATACACTGCGCAACGTAATTTGTTTCAGTACAAGTTTTACCCTGGGTTTTGTGCTGTATGTGTATGAGATCGGGCTTGCGGGCGAGCAACCGACCATAAGGTTCATAAGACCAGAAATGTTGGTGCTTAATCATTCTGTCTTCCTTGTCATGTTGGGAATGAGGTCCTTTATTCTAAAAGAAGATCGACAGGTGAGGACACAGAAAACAAGTGAGGTACATAAAAGGAGTTATATAAGCAGAAAGAGAGAGAGAGAGAGAGAGAGAGAGAGAGAGAGAGAGAGAGAGAGAGAGAGAGAGAGAGAGATTAGAAGGTGGTTCAGGAAAGAAGTATTCATCTTTTTCATTCGAAATAAATTCCTATATACATTCAAAGTCTTAACTTTCAATAATAAATCATTCAATAAATCGTTCGTATCACATTTATTTATGCTGAATACGAGGATCTGCTTTAAAAATGTGATATTAATATTAAGCCGCAATAAAAAGTGACAATATTTGAACGAAATCCGCTCTTGTTGAGAAAGGAGCGAGAAAGATTTTAAATAGACAAACACAAGAAGGGTTTGAAATATGAAATTTGCCCTCTCTTTTGATCAGGTCATCTGGTAATAGAATCATAATGACCTCTTCCTCCATTACCAGTAAAGAGATAATCATCTCAATTAATGTAAATTGGTAGCGGCTGACAGCCATCCATCACGCCGTATTTGGTGCGATGAAGCGCTCCTTCTTTCAGCTATCAGGCTTCATTCCACCCACTGGAAGCAAAACATAGCCTCAACAAGCCGCATGGGGTTTGGGGCGCTGGGTGAGGTTGGGGTTGGGATGCGGTTTTGGGTGGAGGGGAGACTTTTCAACTGGAGCCGAGGATGGGGAAAGGAGTTGACGGCAGACAGGGGAAGACAGTTACAGGACAGTTAGAAGTTCATTGTTCGCCGCCATCTTGATTATCGGAATGTATAAAAAAAAAAGGCATTACCGTCGTCGCCGTGTAGTTTGAGAAGCTCATAAAAAAAATCATTAGCAATTAAGTGAAATTTCGAACAAAAAGTGTTGATTAAGACGAAAAGAAATTTAGAGCCGCGATTGGAAAAGTCGTGTAATCACCACCTTCCTGTCTAACAAACAAAGACTTCCTGGGAACTGTTTAATAAGGGACGCGCAATGTCAAGTGTCGTAATACCTTTTATACCAGAATTAGAAAAATACGCTCCTCTAATTAAAGTCTTGATGCCACGTATTCTCACCTACCAGGAAACTGATATGATCATTTGTTTTTCCTCTATTGGTAGCACAGCTATACGAAGAAATTGGATTACAAGTGGAGAGAGAATATTATTTTCTCTTATCCCCCCTCTCTCAGTTGTTTTTGCTATTGCATATTAGGTCGGCTCTAAGCCAGTAAATCACCTTTCTCATAATAGCTGTCTCGTGAGTGCCAACATGACCTTGGAATCTTACCTTTATCTTATGTAGCTGTAGAAAAAAGTTATTGATTGTTGTTGTAAGGTATTAATGTAACTGATAATTTACTTTGTTAGTTGAATTTATTTAATCTTTATTTCCAGTCCTTTTAGACAGACATGGCTGTTGAAATAGCTTACAGTCTCCATTTGTAATTCCAAGTTTTTATTTATTTATTTATTTGCTTTTCAGACGGGCATTAAAATGCGTTATGTTTGTTTTTTGCCAACATATTCTATGTCCTATTCTGCAATTTGAATAGGATTATAAATTATAACATCGCAGTAAGTGACATTTTCTTAATCGTGTATGTAAGACAGATCAATCACTGTCCTTTTACCCTCTATTAAGGAAACGTTCCGCATTAGATTGCAACTGGATTATTCTTTTGCTCTGAATCTTTCTTCCTGTTCACTCTCGAATTCGTCGATGTTCTGAGTTGTAAGCATTAAAAGCTAGCGTCACAGGTGGGTATATAAAACCGTTTGTATGCTGAAATGTTTTCTGAGCAAGAAATTTTGGAAGCTTATATCGTCTATGTACTTTTAAAGATTTGTAGATATTGAATTTTGCATTCCAAGAAACAATTTCTAAAGGTTTCCTTAACAAAGCTAAGGCTATCGTATTTCACTAAATCTAGATCGACAGCGTAAGACATTTCGCCTTGGTAAATCAGATCTGGGGAAAACAACTCAATAGGATTTCCCAAAATGACACACAAATTTTGAAGCAAGAACGACTGACCAACGAATCCTAATCAAATTTGTAGCAATGAAATAATGGTGAATGGTAACTGCTTGTCATTTCGTTTCCCCATAGTAGTTGGTAAGAATGTTGCTGTCTTTATTTCAAGCGTTTTCATCATTAAGAAATTATCATTTAAAATAAAAATCCAAATAACCTTGTTGTAGTGTTCCAACATTACCTTTATGGGGAGTAACCTCGTGATAAGATGAGATGCGTCCTACAGAGTTCCTTTTAAGCAAGAGTTCAATTATTTCTTTATTTGTCTGCTAATGGATCTTAGGTTCCTTTGCTACTTTACATGTAGCCTTTTTAGTTGGCATGAGTGTACAGTTTTCTTCATATAAAAACGGCGTATGTTTCAGTTTTACGATTTTTTTGGCAGTTATAAACGATTAGTTACTATCTTTATTGGCAATGTTGTATCACCTCTTGAGTTGTGAAAAATCATATGAATTACTTATATATATGTAAATTGCTTACTATATCTTTAAAGGTGCAGCCTACTTGAAAAAATCTTGAGTGAAATTTGTTCATGTTATAAAGGTATCGATATTTTTAATACGGGTCTTGACGAATATTTAAGATTTTCTACACTTACGTTAGAAAAAGTTTTTGGAAGCTCTTATCGTAATTCTTATACAATTCCCCATGCAAATAACTATGTAGTTAGCATATGCGCTCTTATAAGAGTATGTTAATGGAATAAATAGGATCCGGGTAGATTTTAAATATAAAGAATCTTCCCTGGTTCTTTGAAAGATACAGCAATATAGCATTTGTATATATTTTATCCATGGAAATTTCGAGGAAAAACCTTCCTCTGTCGAAACCTCCAAGATAATAAGGCAAAAAAGCTTTACAACTCTCTCTCTCTCTCTCTCTCTCTCTCATTTTTTTTCCTTTGTTTCTTTGACCATAGGTCATAGACGGATGTCTTCGGTACTATACATCCTTCTTAACTGGTGATAATGTTTTCACGTTCTTATATTCTTTCCATGCTCTCTCTCTCTATCTGAGTCTTCAACTCTGTCTTTACATGGTATGTTTTCACATCTCTATCAATTATTGATAATCTATTTGTCATAATTGTATTCAGGAAGAGTCTGCTCATTAGACAGAAGGTTTACTTGATTGACAGATGCCTTCGGGGGTGAATAATTTCATGACGCGCAATTTCGGTCGTTGGTGTATGTTGTTCTGTTTCAGAATTTTGACTGTGTCTACATTCTCGTGATAGATGAACGATTTTCAGTAGGAAAGTGTGACTCGCCCAAACTTTACAAAACAATGACTCTGACAGGTAGTTTACAGTGCACCGGAAACCGACCGATGAGCGCAAGCCTGCCATTGTACGACGTGAACAAAAGAATAAAGCTGTCGAAACGTTGACTATTTTGCTAGAGGTGAAGCCATTTCAGTTTCCTTTATAAAACACCTACAAAATATGTGCTTGCGCTTTCTGAATGCACATTACCTTTTCCTTGTAAATTTCAAAATATTTTTGCAAATAGCAAAATTCTAGAATACTGGCTTACAGTAAGAGAGAGAGGAAAAAGTATACCTTAGTTTAACCAGACCACTGAGCTGATTAACAGCTCTCCCAGGGCTGGCCCGAAGGATTAGACATATTTTACGTGGCTAAGAACCAATTGGCTACCTAGCAAAGGGACCTACAGCTTATTGTGGAATCCGAACAACATTATACCAAGAAAAGAGAGAGAGAGAGAGAGAGAGAGAGAGAGAGAGAGAGAGAGAGAGAGAGAGAGCCTTTAAGTACCTATGTCTACAATTCACAGGTTTCGATAAAGTTCCCCTTCCCGAGTAAAATACTCTATCAAATATCAAACGAAAGAAAAAACGCAATAGAACTGTTGTAACAATCACGTCCGTTTTTCAGCCATTAAACATTGAAGTACCCTGACGTTCCTGAAGACAGACAAGATGCATAATAATTAAAATGTTATATATATATATATATATATATATATATATATATATATATATATATATATATATATATATATATATATATATATATATATATATATATATATATATAGATAAAATAGATAGATAGATAGATAGACAGATTTATATATATATGTATATATATATGTGTGTGTACAATATATATACACACATATATATGTATTTGTATTAGTCACAATGCCCTCTTAAGTTCGCGAATTCTTCGCGCTTTTTATGATACGCTTGTCACTACAAAGCCATAAGATCCAAGTGCAAGAAATACGAAGCAGTTATGATGTCCGGTAGCGGGAAACGAACCCGCGTCCCATAAACATGTCGAGGACACGTTGCCGACCTGACCACGAGAAGGATTAAGGTCAGTTGCCTCTCGTACATGCATATGCGGGTCTGAATTAGAGCTAGAATAGACCTATCCTTACCATCGTAGCCAAGCGGGCAATCGTTTTATTGATTTTAGGCTGAACTAGATATGTAGAATATACTGATCAATTTTAC
The DNA here is from genome assembly GCF_040412425.1 of Macrobrachium rosenbergii. Taxonomy (NCBI): domain Eukaryota; kingdom Metazoa; phylum Arthropoda; class Malacostraca; order Decapoda; family Palaemonidae; genus Macrobrachium; species Macrobrachium rosenbergii. Next base: position 9,779,599 of record NC_089751.1, read on the forward strand.
CAGATACATATGTAATTGTAATAGCCACAATGCCCTCTTAACTTCTCGAATTCTTCGCGTTTTCTTGGATACACTTGTCATTACAAAGCCTTAAGATCCAAGTGCAAGAAATTTGAAACTTCAAACTTCTTTCACGAAGAATTCCAGAAGAGGGCAATTTGGCTATTACAATTACACATGGTAAAACTGACCAGTAGATCCTACACACGCACACACACATGTGTGTGTGCGTGTGTATATATATATATATATATATATATATATATATATATATATATATATATATATATATATATATATATATATACACACATATATATATATATATATATATATATATATATATATGTGTGTATATATATATGTGTGTGTGTGTGTGTGTGTGTGTAAAAATGTAAGTCACAGAAAAAGTAAACGAAACAACATACGCAACTGCAAATAATCATGTAGAAAATGTGGCATAAGACATTCTCCTAAAAAAAAAACTAAATAATAAAAATTAACTTTTGGAATTCTGAAGTCACATAATAGAGAGATTTCAAAAGGCACAATACGTGTTTGCCTCCGTAGGTACTAGCGCCAACTAACGCTTTTAAAATATGACAACATGCGACAAGAGGCTCTTCCCTTGGGAAGACAGAAGAGTATCGAAATGAAAGAAAAATACTGAGAACAACGGAATCCCTCTTGAAATTCGCATCATTCTAACACCCTGGATATCTTGCACCTAAAACAACAACAAAAACAGCTTGTGTCAACAACTAGATCCCTTTTTAACACGAACACCGGGTTCTTTCTTCCACAGGAAACAAGGTCGAAGAATCTAGTTCTATGAGACGCATTCCTAATTCATGACTTTTAAGCCTGCGCAGGGACTGGTGCGGGATATCCAAATATGAAATCGGAATTTCTGACAGTGGCCTCGGATTTCTGGGCATATAGTTTTCTTTTGCTTTTTTATTTATCATATAATAAAATCGTTATTCATAATGAACTGAAGTTAGTAGTATTTTCTATCACTGATAATGGACATATTATGTGTTTAGAATATCATGGTTTAGTGAATAAAAAAATAACAATATCATTGAAAAGGAACTATAATGGAAATAATAGATTTTGTCTTGTGAATTTCCTCTTAATGAGAAAAGAATGAAGTATTACTACAACCTTTCTTGTGGTCAGACTATTATTCTAAACTGAATACCAGACTTCTACATAAGCCCTTTTTATTCTTAAACCTTTTAATGGGATTTTCCCAGACGCCATAAAACGACTGAAATATTTGGTAGGTCATTACGATTTTGACCTGATATTTGAGTAAATATCTAATTCAATAACACACACCAAAACCCATACACACATTCACACACTGGCACGCACAAACCAGACACACACACACATACAGAGTAATCTATAACTCACTGCGCAAAAAAAAATATATTGCTTTGTTTTTTGTAATGCAAAAAAGAATCCAGAGCTCTCCCAAACTTACTTTTGGAAAACATAATCCCATGCAATAACAATTTTGCTGTACTTCATTAATGAGGTATTATAGACCCTAAGAAACATCGTAGGGGAATATTATCTATCTATAGTAATAGTAGCCGAGTGGCTCTTGTTTGTCAGGCCCGGTGTGAAACATGGAGTGTCGGGAAGTAGGTTCGTAAACTTGCGTATCGACCGTGCAATCTACAGCGGCGGCGGGCCGACGTGTGCGCCATCAACTCGTTTACTTCATATATTCTGAGAACAGTTGCGGACCATGCAAACTATCAAAGAAAACATCAAACAAACTAAAACTAAATTTACAGATAGTCCTTTAGTTTTACTTGAACAAGTCTTTTATTAGTCAGTAAATTCAAAATAAATGAAGAACTAAAACGTGAACTCTGTAGTCTAGTAGCAAGGAACTTACTGTTATAACCTTTTCCAAGTTAATATTCTTAGTAAATAGCATCTATTTCCCTTTTCCAAGGGATTAGCTTGTAGTCCATCGCAAAGTCTTAGATTTATTTATCTGATTTAAAAATACTGGGTGATCTAGTATAAATATACTATATTTCATCTAGATAATAGTAAATCTGTGACTCCCCTTCAGTATAATACTTAACTTTGAATGAAAAATCAATGAAAAATCTGCTATAGTATATTCATGTAAAGCCAGTCATATAATGACCCATTCATAGGTCACCGAATTACCTCCATATTTCAATAAAAAGATTCCACTTTTTTTGGCTAACATTTTCTTTTTACAATGTCAGTCATGTTTAAAATGTGGTTTTCTTTTTTGGAATCGCAGTTGTCTATTTAACGTTATATAAAAACGTAGCCATCTACAATGTATTGTATATTTCTTAAAACTTGGTTTGGAAATTAACACCTAAAGAGATAACGATATCGCCAGCAAGGAAGGGATTATCTTTTATGGAAAAAGAATTTTTAGGCAGGAAATCTACAGATGAAAATAACCTGAGTTTTTTAAATGATATTTTCAAAATCTGCATAACAAGAAGTGGCCCATTTTCAAATATTTAGACATACTGTATGTTGTTCTTCGTTTACAGAATTTACATTGAAAAGAAGCTACTGAGGAAGTTATCATATTTATTGTAATATGCTGAAAGGTGCTAATGATAATAGTAATAATGACGATAATAGTAATAATGATAAACAGACTGACAGAAAAAAATTCCATTTCATGTTAGTTGGGCTTCTCATATGATCTTCACTTCCCCTTAAAGGTTTTGTAGTGACAAGTGTTTCCAAAAATTTTGAACAAATTGAGAAGTTAAGAGGTCATTATGGCTTTAACACTATATATATATATATATATATATATATATATATATATATATATATATATATATATATATATATATATATATATATATATATATATATATACACATACACACACACACACACACATATATATATATATATATATATATATATATATATATATATATATATATATATATATATATATATATATATATATATATATATATATATATATATATATATATCAGAAAATATGGCCGCCGTAACATTAAAAGGTACAGAGTATGATGAAAGAATTTTTGGTTGCGAGATGGTACTGTTGAAGCCGTCAGTTGCAGAATCCTTGTATTCAGCAAATAGTTGATCATCTCAGCAGTTAATGTGATGTACACGCGATATTGGCCGAATCATATGACCAAGTCGCTATGCGCGCACAAGAGTTCGTGTGTTATAGAATCTCGATTTTGTGTCTAATTCTGCCCAAAAATTAGTTCGGTCGTTCATTAGCAGACCTAGATCGGGATCGTGAAGACATTATCTTTGAGTGTGGCGAGCTCTTAGAATTGGCAGAATAAGGTACAGTCCAGACTCTTCGTTTTTCTATGTGAACAGTTGTAACATATATACACTATATATACGCATAAGTGTGAGTTAGAAACACGTATCTATTTCGCATTCACTTTAAACTCTACAGTCAGTGACCTGACATATGCATTTCCTGTTCTGATGTAAAAACAGTGGGAAAAGGAGACGACGCAGGATGTGTAAGGCGACCCAGCGAAGTGGCAGGGATCGGTAGGACGCCAACAGGAAAAGAGACCCCGAAACATGGCCATAAGGCGACCAGTGCTTTGATAGCTGTGGTTAGGGGGTCCATTGCCCGTGTTGGTCTGAAGGGATTGAGATGCGAACCGGGATAGGTGGCAGGGGTGGGGTGGGGTATCTGGGAATTAGGGATGGGGGGAAGGGGGATGGTTTGGGGTTGACAGAGGGAATGTGAGATGTCATCTGGAGGCGCCTTCTCTGGTGACAATGAGACCACATTTGCAGACTGTGGTGCACGCCACCACATCGGAGATTAAAACAAAAAGACAAGAAAAGGCCCAGATTCAACGCCGTTTACGATACAACAGTAATTCAGTCATTTTAACACACAAGCAATTCTTGATTTTACTCACTTGTTTTTCTACTGTACTCTTCCATGTATACACACACACACACACATATATATATATATATATATATATATATATATATATATATATATATATATATATATATAGATAGATAGATAGACAGATAGATAGATAAATAGATAGATAGATAGATATGTATAATTACTCTCAAATATTGAATGAAAAATACCTTGTATTATCGAATTAATATTACCTACCCTACATGCAAAAGGAACCACATCTTTCTCTGCATCGTATCCCACTTCTATGCGGGGTCGATGGTAAAAGAAACTACATAGGCAAATATATTCATTCCAGCCGTGATTACAACTCGTGCGGTTGGGCTATGATACCTAAATAGCTTGTGCATACATTTTTTGTCAGTCTACTTTTGTGGGTTACTCCAGAAGGAAGGAATCTTTCAGTTCCCGGTATTGTAACATACGCCTGCTAGCTTCATGCTCTTTTGTGACGTGGCTGTGACCCACCACGATCTTTTCTACATATTTTTTACTTTTTATTATTACTGTGATCAATATCATTGTAGAGTTTTGCAATTTTCAATATTCGCATTTACCCTTCTGGACCTGACTTCCGTAACCACCCAAGGTCCTCAGATGGAAATTAATCGTCAGCAACCTGTATTTTTTTTTGTTATAATTTTTATTTTTTTCTATTATTCTGCATTACCGTTATTATGAATTCTATTTTTTTCTACTTTTTCAGCAACTGTGTGGATACTGCCGATAATTTTTTTTATCATGTTACCTTATGTATCTAGATTGTGTATATTGTATTGTACATACATGGAATATATATGGCCCTGATCCGAAATAAAGCTTATTATTATTATTATTATTATTATTATTATTATTATTATTATTATTATTATTATTATTATTATTATTATAGGGACCCCAAAGATTTTCTGGGGTCGTTATCTAGGACTAATATTTCTCGGGGGTAATTTGATGTTTATTTAAGTAACTGGTCTGAACCACTTTCGCCTCCGCATAAAATCGACCCCGAACCAATCGCTGACATTAATGTTACTTGCCTGAAGTAACATTTTATTCGAGGCTTACACAGCCCAACAGTGTATGCGACCAGAGATTCAAAGAGTACATTATAAACATTAGCGACCCCTTTCTGAGTATGAAAGTACGTTCAAGAAATACCGAAATTACAAACATGTACACTTAATACTTCAAGATGACAAACAATGACAAAATACAGAGATTCAAAGAAAAGATTGAAACGAAGATAAATTAAGAATTACAACCCGTTTAGTTTTCCTAGTTTGTAAATACTTTTCTTTATTTACGCAGCTCTCTATCTTCGCAACAAGAGATAAGCAGTGAGAAATGAACTGCAATTTTTGGGCTAAGATTCGTTAGCACCCTATTTCTGTTCAAAGTTTTCTTCTTGATTTGGTTCAGTGCTTCATTCCTGAAGTAGTGTTTCTTCATAAAAAAACAAAAGAGTTAACGTGTATCTGCATTACCTAGTTATTCCTCCTCCGGTTCCGATGAGCTTTCCTTTAAAGCACTCAAATGCTATCAAAATACCAATCAAATATATGTGTAGCAACCGAGGTTCTGTTACCAAGAGACATATTACTTCATAGGCAAAATATTTTTTGCAACGGGTACCCAGTTAAGTACAATGCCAGAGCAACTGACATTAAAATACACACAGCACAAAATAGTGTCAACAGTGGAATACAATACAATAGCCATTTCCGGTGAAATGTTACATTATACTGAACATACAAAAATTTATAAACTTTCACCATTTTTTATAATGGCCATCCTACAAATGACTGGGGATCAATAGCGGATTTTCTTTTTATTTGAAATTCTATTCGAGGTTTCATTGTCATCAGTGATGAAAGCCCTCATTCAAAGAGTGTGTGAGCTGGGCTGGTGTGCATATTGTTTAACCCGTTTCGCACCAAATGTTAGGAACGTTTGTATGCAATAAACTGAAGAACTGTTGCTGCCAGGTGACGGTTGACATGTGACCAATTTCAGAAAACCTGGTACTGAGAGACACGAGGTCTTTTCCTTTGTTTTACTAGTGAACAGGTTTGTATGGCTGTTAGACCTTCCCAGAATTATACGCTGTACCCATAGAAATGCATTCACAGACATAAATGTGTGTGTGTTTATATATATATGTGTTATATATATATATATATATATATATATATATATATATATATATATATATATATATATATATATATATATGTATATATATGTATACATGTATATACATATTATGTGTGTGTGCGTATGTGTGTGTTTTTATGTGTGTGTGTAGAATAAACATTTACGTAATACTCTTAATATACATGTGCGCCACTGCAGATATATGTCTTAGTATTTAAAAATTCCCTGTGTCTATAAATGATAATTCATCTTCGATAGTAACATTTACTACATTTGAAAATGTTTCAAACCAACATAAATGATGATAGTCTAAGCTACTATCAAACTGAACAAAATATTTATCTTTCAAAAAGATATACAATGAAAAAAAAAAAGAATAAAGTTGAACTGGCATCCTTGGGCAAAACAAGGATCAGAACTAGAGATTATTTCACAGGTATGAAAATCTCAGTAAAAATTTAACCAAACGAAGTATTCTAAATAGTCAGCAGAATAAAGGGACAAAAAGACAATACAGCCAAGTCGAGCAGTAAGTAACGAGAGTTATGTGGCCAGGAAGAATGCTTGGGCTTCGCGACTAGAAGATTCCGGGATTTAAGAGCCATAAATCTTGTAAGGCGAGTGTATTTCATGTTAAAAGGAGATGCGAACACCTTTCAGATTGCTCTCTAGGGAGCGAAGGAGCCAGAGATGTGAGTTCCTTCGGTGTTAGGAAAGGATTCTTTCGATCTTCTCTCTTTGTGAACGCAGATGAAAATTTATAGCTCTCCCCATATCGTGTAAGAGTGTTCTGTTTCGGTTTATCTTCCTTTAAGGTGCTCAAAGTTTATGGGATGTAACAACTCCACTTATAGCGTGCAGCATTATCATGAGCTGACGTTTACTCTGGAGCTTATTTATTCAAATTTAGGTAAATTCCGCGCACAAAGAATATTTATACTTACCACAGGAGATAATTGATATTTTCTTTTATTTTTGCCATTTCAGGGAAATGGACAGCAGATGAAATTCATTTACTTATAATCGATTGTATTCTTAAAGAAACAATTTAAATAGGCAGTAAAATTAAGCTTAATCACATTCATTTTGAAATGTACATTTTTGTGGAATGTGTAAAAAGATAGTTCTGGCAACCTTCAGTGTTTAGTTTTCTATTAACTACTGTTCTAATAGGAAAATAAAATGGGAGATTTTTCCTCGAAATGACATTAATAATGAAATATCACACAATTCCTTTGTTAAGCCTGCAATAAAGAGTGCTCAAACATCTTTGTTTTAGGTACCAAGATATTTTGAAAAAGTTATCAGTAATTCACTAAAATGCATTGTTCAATAAAAAACACTCAAACTATTATAACTCATACCAGTCACTTGATGAACACCCTGGAAAAGTGGACATGAGAAATATTAAATTCGTAATATGGGTAAAGGGTCCAAAAATACAAACTCTTATGGAGTATAATATGCTTGTGACCTCATTATTCATTATTATAGTTATGCGATTAAATGAATAGTTACAGGACTGTGATTAAGAAATTTATCATGAACTTAGAATGGCTTAACGAAAGAATAATGATTGTATTATTACAGCCTTGTATAATGAAGAAAAAACCTACGGCATTGATGGTCTAAGAAGCATTGATGGCAAGAAGCATTGGGGCATTTTTTTTATCATAGTGAGCAGGCTGAGAACAATAAATATATAACTGAAGGACACGAATGAAAGGACTTTACTCTGAAAATCATTTCGATGTAATGCTTTTGCACATTTGCTTTCTTTTAATCTTTTCAGTGAAAACATTGTTTTCAAATATCAAGATGACTTAATAAACCGTGCAACACATGTACTATCTAAAGTTAAAGGAAAATGACTGATTGGTTAAGACCCCTGTGCCATAAAATTTTCTGGGGTATCAACGCCCCATTCAGAGTAATGGCAATTTCATTCGTATCCTTCAGTTATAATATAATATTCATTGCCCTCAGCCAACTCACTATGATAAAAAAATGCCCCAATGCTACTTGCCACCAATGCTTCTTTGATTATCAATGCTGTAGATTTTTTCCTTCATCATTTAAGGCTGAAATAATACGATCATTATTTCTTTCATTAAACTATTCCAAGCTCATGATATGTTGTATGGTATCTATGTATGGTATCTATATAAATTATAGTTCAATATATACCTTACGAATTCGAAGTTTCTCTCCGTTCTTTACTGATAACTGTTTTTCAAAAATCAACCACGCAGGTTCCGATCGATTAAATATTATGTCCTGATCATAATTCCTGGATAACATAATTCCAAGACTATACGAGGATGTGTACCCAAGCTTTGTAATCATATTTTGTTTTTATTGTTTTCGGGTTTCAGTAATTAAAGCTTAACTGGGAATAATGTTTTTTTTTTTTTTTATAAAATACCCCGATCCCATTTCCTCACCGTCCTATAAAGAGAGAGAGAGAGAGAGAGAGAGAGAGAGAGAGAGAGAGAGAGAGAGAGAGAGAGAGAGACTAATCTTCATAAACTTCATCTGCCAATCAGTGCGGGAATCGCTGGCTGACAGCAAACGTTTTCAACCTGATGGCTGGGTTGGAATGGATAATTATCTTTATAAGGGGAATACGGCTGCTTGAATTCAGTTCTCCTGCCATTCATATTGCATCCTCCCGTTGGAGTGAACAAATTCATATCGAAGTAAATTATCATAACTGAATAAAATACTTTATCATTATGCAATCAGAACGATTTATTCATCCATTTGCATTCTTAACGATTTATTTCTTGTTAGAATTCAGCAGCTAAACTGACAATCAGATTCTGAACGCCGTATTACCTAATGGAGTCGGATATAGTCTTGTCAAGAGCCAAGTCAGGACAAACCTTTCCACCTTCCCTTGCCTTTGACTCACAACCAGGCACCGTTAACTAATTGGATCACCCACGAAATCCTCCATATATAAGTCCTTCAGAGATATATCTTACATTAACAAGGTATGTGCTGAAATTTGATTGAAGGGAATCTTGCTCTTACATCGTACTACCTTAATTTTTAAGTACTGAAGAGCTTACAAGACAAGGAAAGTAGAGAACTGTATGTAGAGATGATGAACAGATTGCGGACGTTCCTTTTCAATATATAGTAGAGGTTTCTCATAAAGGGTATAAATATATATATATATATATATATATATATATATATATATATATATATATATATATATATATATATATATAATATGTGTGTGTGTGTGTAATTAAGTACCACCCTTTATGAGAAACCTTCACTATATATTTAAAAGGAACGTCCACAAAATATATATATATATATATATATATATATATATATATATATATATATATATATATATATATATATATACCTCAGAAACTTTACTTTAAAATAAGTCAGCAGTAATTAGGTGCTGCCTTCAACAGGGACCTTTGTAGAGATACATCCAGTGTCCTAATGTCTTAAATAAAATATCCTTAAATTAATTACGATTATAAGACTGAAATTCTTCCTACTACTAAATCACTTTTATTTATAAAAAAAAATTATGGTATCCATTCATTCAAAAGTGACCTTAGTGAAAATGTGGAAATAACCTCCGCTTATTCTAATACCGAATAATAAAATATAAACCTAAGCGTGGAATGTACAAGAATTCTGTAAAAGGAAACACGGAAGAGGAATCCGATGGGGCTTATTCCTTTATCTAGAAAGAATGTCTCAGCCATCAGTAGACACCATTCTCGTTCCCTGCTAATTGTATAATTAGGAGGATGTCAGAACAATCTATATAGGTAATTAGTAATTCCTACATGGCCAAAATAGTGGTTTCATAATACAGAAACAATTAGAGCGTTTACGCGCAGCTTGCATGCCTCTACCCTCACATGGTTCCTTCCCCTCCCACCAAAGTCCCGGGGCCCGCGTGGCCCAAGCCGCCGAGCTCCATGGACGGATAAGAAAGGGACGAGGTGTAATGGAAAAGCCGCAGGAGTAATTGAACTGTTGTATGAATTGCCATCGACGTACTTACGCCCGTCTGTATCCGGTGTTTTTGTTGTCGTCACATGCATTTCATTTGCGTGGCCGAAAAGAGAACTGAAACTTTTAACGTATTATCATTTGAGAGAAAGTTTTTATTTCATAAGAGGATAACGTACGTAAGCTACGTGCTTGTCGACTAATTTCCCCTAACCAATATGTTTGTCTTTTCTCTGTAATGGCTTACGTCTTAATGGAATTTATTAAATACCTGTCGAGGTATCTGGAATCTTAAGAAATTTCTTAAGTTCTTTAAAATCACCCTTGAATTTAGTCATTGTTCTATAGATGCCATATTATTTTTAACACTGTATGAAAGCATTTTCAATATGTCTCCTACGTCGTCCCAAGTAAAGTGGGAGGTTTTTATTTTTCGACAGGATGAAGTGCTTATTAGGCATTACTTCTGTTGGAACTTCTCTCTTTCTGTTGAGTTCTGTCTTTCAGTGGAATATGATGTTGCTTGATGGATAGTAACTATTTCAGTGGTACCTGAATATCGTTTCTGTATTGCAACGGAAGCGACTTTCAATATTTATCACTAAATGTAAGCAAGGCTCTCATAGTGGGTTGGTAAAAGTACAATCTTTATTCCCATATCATTCAAAACTGAGCTTTCAGTTTTTCAAATGGTTATGCAACGATTACAAAAAACCTAAATTAATAAACGCTACATATTTGTAAAAAGATTTTACATTTTCTCATTTCAGAATAAAGAATTTGGGATTTTGAAAACGCACCATCCTGAAATTTAGATGGCATATTTTTCACGTTTTAGGGAAGCTTTAGAAGTCTGCTACTGTTGTGATCTAACTTACATCCTATTGCATAGATTTAAATCTCTGAAATCATTTCTCCTGATACAAGGTACTAGTTTTGATGTCATTAACAATATTATTGTTTTTTGTTCCTTTTCTTGTAAAATAAATAGCATTTTCAGCTGAGTGCAGTTTTTAGATTTGTTTAGTAAGCTTATTTTCTTCTTGAGGGAAGTCATAATTTCTAATTCCCAAAATTTATAAGTAAAATATCTATTAGAAAATAAGTTATGAGTATGTTGCTTCTTTCCATCTTTAGAGTACAAATGAAGGCTGGTTTGCTGGTGGAGATCAGCTAGCCTTTTTTCTACAGCACGGGCTCTTATCTAAAGACGGCCCAAGAAGAGTTAAAGGGAGAACAAGGCCTAGTGTGAACCTCTGGACTAATGTAGGTTGATAGGTTTAGATGATGCCACCCTTTATTATAGTGAAAGCTGAATACGATGCTGAAATGAATTTTCAAACCTTGTCAACAGCTTTCATAATAACATTAATTTCAACAATAAAAAGTTGGCTTATCTTGATGTGTTAGTGACTAAAGATGATTTTAATGACTATCTTTAAAAAAAAAAACTCACTGGGCTCGGCTCCAGTTTTCTTAGTTCTCGTTTTATAAATTTTAAAATTAGCTTAATTCATACCCTAGTACATCGAGCCCTATCTCCAAGCTCTAATTAGCTTTCTTTTCATTCTGAAGTTCGCTTCTTAAAGCAATACTTTTCTAATAACTATTTCCCCGCCCGTCTAGTACTTAAGGTTGTTAAGAAAGTTCTTGAGGAAAAATCTTGCACCCTTGATACCTAAATATAATGCATCGAAACTTACCACATAAACAAGATTTTGTTTTTTACCATATAATCAAAATTTTGCTGAACAGTTTGCTAAAATCATTTAAAAACATATTGGGTCTTTACATAAAAATTATTTCCAAATATCCTAGACCACTGGCTCTTTGTTTTCTTTCAAGGATTGGCTCTGTCCCTTGGTGACGTCGGGCGTCGAATATATGAGGGCAAGTCATGAGTTGTATATGAGTACGCTTTGCAGATTGTCTAATTCAGAGCTTTTTAAAATATACCATGAGAAAGACAGCAAGACACAAATAAAATACGACAAATTTAAAATCGTTGGCCAAGCCAAGGACCATGGAAAATTGTTTCTGTTGGAAAGCCACAATATCAAGAGAAGAATACCAACACTAAACCATCAATCATCGGCAGTTCCCTGATCAAAGCTTAATTTGACAGTTCGTTAGTACTTACCGCCTTCTTGTTCTGTTTTTTTTTTTTTATGTTATGTTCTAGTGTATTTTATTCTTTTACCATGAAAGGTGTGTCTTGAGTTTTTCCTTCTAAGTTCATTTGAAAGTCACACTTATTATGCGTTAGAATGTGTAAAGGTATTCAAGTGCGATCGATTTTTTAAGTACAATGGATTTTCCAATTTTTATTTTATCTCTTGTATATGTTTACTTTTAACACACTTCATACTGTTGAAAATTCTATAATTCCAGGTGTCCTGATGGAGTGACCACGGGTCAAGAAACGATGACTAAGAAAAGTAATAAATGCATATACAGAATCTGAGTATCCCTGCCCCCTTCCCATATATATAGGCTATATATATATATATATATTATTATGATTAGCAAGAATTCGCTAGCAAATTACCTCCCCCTCCTTTGTTGTTGTTGGTTGTTCATTTACTGCCAGCCGGCCGATCGATAGACCATCTGTCTATCGACTTAAAAACAAGGGTTAAAAGATTAAAGGCGCTCCCATTTTTGATAAAGATCTTTCCTTCGAGGCAAAAGTAATCTGGCTTGGGCGTTTCTCCTACAGGCCAAAACCTCCCCTGCGGGCAGCAGGTGCAATGAGTCAAAGCATCTGTGATGGACGCCCCTGCCCCATAGGAGGATAAAAGCAAAAGCCCACGAGGTCTCAAACACACGCGGGCTGGAAGATATGGAGTGAACTTGTGAAGACGTCCCCAACCCTGGCCCCATCGATGCCCTTGCATCCTAACCACGTGGCCCTTTCAAAGTATACTTCTCCTCGTGTCCTTCGACCGTATTCCTCGAGCCCACACGCCATTGCTTGGAGTTTCGAGGAGTCCCCATCGCCTTGCCCCCTTTACGGAAGCCCTTGCATCTCACCACGTGGAAGAAACTCGTCCTCGGAAATTGCAAGTCATCCACAGACCGCCTTCTCACGCCCTCGGAAAATCTGCTAAGGTAAAGTGCCCTGGAAGAGCCCCATTTCAGTCACGCTTTTGTCTCGTAATATTTTCTTAAAGAGAAAGCCAGAAATCTCCCTTGTCTAATGTCCGTGCACCTCTTGCATCGGCAGTATTAATTCTTTATTACTCCTTTGGCACCCTCAGTGCAGCTTCGAATTCATTATTCTTTGTCTATTTTCATTACTGGCGTATAATGTGCATATCTCTCATTTCAGAGGGATCCCATCGTGGAAGCTTCTCGGACTGTGTCTGAATTCCCCAGTTTCATTCAATCTACTTGAGTTCCTCTTTCCCGTACTAAGGTCATTTATGTAAATACACTACTTTAAATGTGCCCACGTGTTTTACGTAATATTTCCCTCAGTAACCAGAGCCCTATGCTCATATGAAATTCTCCTTTGTTTTCCTCTTTTTTTACGTTTTCCCGCACCCACGAAGTCAGAATCACAAGGCAAAATCACCTTAAATTGTTGCTACCTGTCTCACAGAGCATATTTCAAACTAAAACCACGGAAAAACGTAAAAATGGCGACCTGGCCATAGATCTCGTTTTGCAGTTGCAGTTCCCTAGTGTTCCTTTATTGCATTTGCAACTTGCCAGATCAGCTATTAGCAAAGCTAAGCTGGGTACGAGACAATTACGAACCTTTTGTGTAAAACCAGCACACAGATCCAGAAAATTCCACGTAAGTAATGTGTTTATCTTAGCAAAACCTTTTACAATCGTGACTGTTCCTAGGAATTAGAAATAGGGACGCATGTAATCACTGAGAGAAAAGAACCGCCGTATTAGATTCGTTAATGCATGCCTTTCAGGATAGGTAGTTAGGAAATAACCAGTGCTAACCATCCTTTGCTTCGAGGAATAGTGCGAAATTCCTCTGTGTTAAAATCTTTGCCATATCTTTTGCTTCTCGAGGAATAGTGCGAAAATTCCTGTGTTAAAATCTTTGCCATATTCTTGTGATAAAGTGCGAAAGAAATTCCTCTGTGATAAATTTTACTTCGCATTTCAATTAGCGAACTGTTATTTAGGCGCGAATAAATTCCCACGTGGGACACGACGAAGTCAGCTTGCATTGCTGAAAATTCTCTCAGTGTAGTTAGAATTCGAGTTAGGTGTTAGGAAAGCGAAATTTAAACTCCGCTTATAGGAAAATTACTAGGCCGTTGTACTGTTATCCTCTCAGACGACTGGGAAATTCCCCGGAATCCCAGACGGTATATAAATATACGGGTTCATTCACCCAGAATCTAAAAATACCTCGGTGTTGGCCAAACGACCTGCAACCCCCCCCCGTCCATGCCCGCGTGTGTAGCATTTTTTTTCCCCATTCATTTTCCAGCATACATTTTTTTCTTTTGGGTTTCCCGTTAGTAATTTCTAAGTCCTAAGGGACGAATCGTATTTCAAGTCCTAAGTGACTCCTAAAATTCTACGTCGCACGTGGCGAGAATTTCTCCAAATTCCAGTCCAGAACTCCTAAAATTACCAGTCTCCAAATCAGTCCTCAGACTCCTAAAATTCTACGCGTGGCGAGAATTTCTCCAAATTCCAGTCCTCAGGGACTCCTAAAATTCTACGTCGCACGTGGCGAGAATTTCTTCAAATTCCAGTCCTCAGAGACTCCTAAAATTCTACGTCGCACGTGGCGAGAATTTCTCCAAATTCCAGTCCTCAGAGACTCCTAAAATTCTACGTCGTACGTGGCGAGAATTTCTCCAAATTCCAGTCCTAAGTGACTCCTAAAATTCTACGTCGCACGTGGCGAGAATTTCTCCAAATTCCAGTCCTCAGAGACTCCTAAAATTCTACGTCGCACGTGGCGAGAATTTCTCCAAATTCCAGTCCTTAGAGACTCCTAAAATTCTACGTCGCACGTGGCGAGAATTTCTCCAAATTCCAGTCCTCAGAGACTCCTAAAATTCTACGTCGCACGTGGCGAGAATTTCTCATTCCTGCGGGAACCCAAAATTAAGTCCTTTTGAGACATTATACAGTGTAGTTCACACACATCTAAGCCCCTACGGGACTGATCATTCTAGTTCGTTAGAACAACTCCTTAACTTCACGCTACAGCCGGCCAAGTCCGAGCGTGACAAAAATCCAACTACGTCTTCCGAGACGCATATTAGAACTTCGTTAGCCAAGAACACCCACGTCTTTTCCAAGACACATCCAATTTTAACAAAAAGTCTCCTCAGACTTACTAATCAAACTGTCTTATTCGGACAGATCCATTCTCCTGCAGTCTGAACAATTGAGTGTTTCAGATTCCTGCAATTGAGTCTTTTCAGACAACCTGAGTCTTCTCAGACATATCATATCCCCATTATTTCAAGATGGCTAATACCAGAGCCCAACAAAACGAGGATTTCAAATTCTACATGTCCGCTGGGAAGGACATGGGACTATCGGGGCAAGATCTGAGAGCATGGGTTCAAGAGCGAGTGGACGATGCCAAGGCGGAGAGAGCAAGAGAACGTGAAGAGAGAGAGAGAGAGAAGAGAGTTGCCCAAGAGCAGGAGAAGGATAAAGAACGTGCCGAGAGAGAGAGGGAACGAATTGCCCAAGAACAACGAGAGGAGAGAGAACGAATCGCTCAAGAGCAGGAGAAGGAAAGAGAACGTGAGGAGAGAGAGAGAGACAGAATCGCCCAAGAGAAAAGGGAGGAACGAGAATGGGAAGATCGAGAGCGACAGCGCCCCCACGAGCCTCCAGATGCTAGAACGACAGCCCGCCACCCCCGCCCCCTGCCGCGGGGATGAGTGCCCTCAGCCAAGCTCACTGTTCATGCCAAAATGGACCGAGTCCAACCCGGTATGGCTTGAAAGGGCCGAACGAGTCCTGGAGTGCTGCGATCTCTCCCCGCGGAACTCTCCCTTGTTCTCACTAAATTCCTGGGCGGAAAGGCCCTCGTTGCCTACCACGCCCTTCCCGCCGACGATCGGGAAACTGGGAAGCCGTCGCCAAGCAGTTACAAAGGCGCATGAGATTACCCCCGAGCGGTGGAGGAGACGTTGGAGAGAGCAGCCCAGAGAAGCAGGCCAGACTTGGTCCGATTGGGCGTACCATTCGAGCGCGGCGTTGACAAAATGGCTCGATTCGAAGGAGCCACTAACACCGCCGAGGTACTCGAGCGGTTTAAATCGAGCATTTCCTGCGCTCGCCCCTCCTGCCCTCGCCACTCATATAGTGGAAAAAGCCCCACCAACACTCACCGAGTGTTGCCGAATAGCAGACATGTGGGAAACTCACCACCCTCAAGAAGGATCCATGGGGCAGAAAATAAATCCCCCGCCCCTCCTCGGAGGTTCAAATTCCCACAAAAATGGGAACTCGGGCAAGCCCCTAACTTGCCATTATTGCAAGAAAACGGGCATTCCTCCGAACAGTGCCGGAACAAGAAACCGCTCCTCTCTCCCGGAAAACCGACAAATAACTCGCCTCGCCCTCCACAGGGGCAGCGCGGAAAGACTTTAGCCAGACCTTTTGCACGGCGTGCAAGGTCTATGGCCATTCCCGCATGGGCGAAATGCCCACGCAATAATAAATCAACTACTCCCACCGTCGCCTTGGCCGTCACAGATCCCAAGTCATTAGGCCCTCCCGCCGAAGGGCCTGTATACGTGGCCCCTCCACGAGGTAGTAGCAAGCCCGCCGCCCGAGTCACTGCTTTCGAGGACTCGGGCGCGCAAATCTCCTCATCCGAAGGGACAGAGTTCCCTACGGAGCTATCGTCAATAGACGAAAACTCGTCACGATCGAGGGAATAAATCAATTTAAAATGATACTCCCTACGGTCCAATTGAGAGTCACAAGACCTCACCAATCCAAAATTTGCAATCTTGCAGTAGCAAGCCATCTCCCCGGAGGCTATGACGTCATCCTGGGACAGGACTTTCAGTCCCCACCGAAATCACGACAATCTAGGGGTCCACATTCCCCGAATCATGCGCTGGCGCGAGTAATCCTCCCCGCTTCTTCCCTCAGTCAAGACTGGCGCCCCCTGGGTACCAGAAGGACGTGCAGTCCCCACCAGTGCCACCTGAGTACGATGTACAGTGGCCCCCTCGATCGGTTCCCGATCCAATTTCAGTGCCCGGCCCTGCCTCAGTGCCAGTGCCAGGGCCCCAATCAAATCTCCCTTCAGGAGATGCCAAATTCCTGCCGGTGCCACTTGCATGCCCCGAGCAGGGCCAAGCTTCGTCCGTCCTGACCGACGACGAGCCCAAGAAACCTCTGATAGCGCCTGACTCTGCCCTAGTGCCAGCGCCAGAGCGCTACGCCGATCTCCATTCACGGGATCCAACTCAGGACCCCCTCTCTTCCCCCGGCCTGGCACCGCTACCAGCGTCGGTCAGAGAGACGGTTCCTCCCGACCACCGCGGAAGCTCACCTGCAGGTGCGGCCTCGCAACCCGTGCCTGAGCTGGTCATCGTTACCTGCGAGCCGCTCACGCCACCCCGACCGCCTCCTCTCTGCCTCAGTCCGTCGCCGACGCAATTGCAAGTCAGGATTCTGCCATATCTCACTTGGCCGATGAACTACAAGAGCCGCGACGGATCATGGTAGAACCCGCACGGAACACTCCTGCGTCAGCTGTCGCATCAGCAGGCCCAGGTGGTACTCCGTGCCGCCCTCCGGTCGCGGGCCCTCCGCTTCCCGGCCGAGGACGACTGTCCCATTAAGAAAGACTCGAGGCGAAATTACCACGGGCGTGGGACATTCCAGGTAATTTACAAAGAGCTCTAGAGCTCCCATGGCACCTGTGCCACCATTTCATTTTTCGAAGGTCTTGGCACCCCTAATCCAGAAGGGGATGTCAGGCCCTCCTCTATCTTCCTCCGTTCCTCAGGAACTTCTATCTCTTATCACCTTCTATTTAATCTTCCCTTAAATTATCCCCACAAGAGGCAATTAAATACGGGATACCATTCCCCACACAATGTATAAATCATTAAGAATAACAGAGTGAGAAGTGGCACGCCCTTGCGCCCATACCTTGGCACCGGGCGTGCGTGTCAGCCCCTCCTGAAGGAGTCGCGCCCTTCGGGTGCACTTTCCTCGCCCTGGGACTGAAGTGATAGTCCGGGCCGTAATTTATAGGCGTAGGACGATAAATTCCCGCCTAACACAATAAAACCCTCACTCTTTTTCCCTTAGTTCTTCTGCCAATATCATTTACTTTCTTTTAGTTATTTATTTATCTTTAATTTTAATGAATCGCGAGTCATAAACTCTTGCCCTTGTGATTTAAATGACCTTTTCGTAAGCTCTGGGGGACGTGTCCCTCCTTTCATATGCGGTCAAGTTTCATTCGTAACGTCTTGGTAATTTTCCTTTTGTTATTATTATCCCTTTTCCCCCTTCCATTTCCTTCCAAGATCTCTGTTTGTCCTACCCCACATCTTTTGTCTGCTCGCCCCGCCATAACATTGAGTAGGCAGTGGACGCATAAAATTAGCGTAGTTTAAGGTTAGCGAATTAAAACCTCGCGAATACTCTCGCCCGCACACGACTGTCAAATTCCCGGTGTGTGGGTCGTCCTCACCTCGCGTTGAACGATAGCTGGGCAAAGCACATTAAAACGAAGATAAGTTATCAATGCGAATATGTATAGTCATTACAGTATCGCGTAAAAGGGGATGTCATTTACAAAATAAACGCTGTTTTTCATTTACACAGCCTCTTCAAGGCAGATTGTACTAACTGCATGCATTTTATCTAAAATTAAGTAACCGTGTATTTTAATTCTTGAACAATAACCATTTCTTTTCATTTGTTGGCCATAGCCTCATATACGTGGTCCTATAATCTTAATTAATTCACAATTATTCGAGTCACTTTATAAAGTTACAGTGGGTAACCAAATCTAAAGTAATTATTCTTTTGCAAGTGTTTAAATCACTTTGCGTTCTGTTAACGAAAATTGTCCCAATGTGTTATTAAAAGTAATGTCTCAGCTTCATAAAACCCTTAGAGTAAAGTTCATTGCAAGGCAGAATGTAGAGTAACGTAAAGCATTTGCCGCTCATTCTTGAATATCGATGTACACACCCGAAGGAGGTATGTACATCATCTTGTATGGGGAGGTATTATGATTAGCAAGAATTCGCTAGCAAATTACCTCCCCCTCCTTTGTTGTTGTTGTTGGTTGTTCATTTACTGCCAGCCGGCCGATCGATAGACCATCTGTCTATCGACTTAAAAACAAGGGTTAAAAAGATTAAAGGCGCTCCCATTTTTGATAAAGATCTTTCCTTCGAGGCAAAAAGTAATCTGGCTTGGGCGTTTCTCCTACAGGCCAAAACCTCCCCTGCGGGCAGCAGGTGCAATGAGTCAAAGCATCTGTGATGGACGCCCCCCTGCCCCATAGGAGGGGATAAAGGCAAAAAGCCACGAGGTCTCAAACACACGCGGGCTGGAAGATATGGAGTGAACTTGTGAAGACGTCCCAACCCCTGGCCCCATCGATGCCCTTGCATCCTAACCACGTGGCCCTTTCAAAGTATACTTCTCCTCGTGTCCTTCGACCGTATTCCTCGAGCCCACACGCCATTGCTTGGAGTTTCGAGGAGTCCCCCATCGCCTTGCCCCTTTACGGAAGCCCTTGCATCTCACCACGTGGAAGAAACTCGCCCTCGGAAATTGCAAGTCATCCACAGACCGCCTTCTACGCGCCCTCGGAAAATCTGCTAAGGTAAAGTGCCCTGGAAGAGCCCCATTTCAGTCACGCTTTTGTCTCGTAATATTTTCTTAAAGAGAAAGCCAGAAATCTCCTTGTCTAATGTCCGTGCACCTCTTGCATCGGCAGTATTAATTCTTTATTACTCCTTTGGCACCCTCAGTGCAGCTTCGAATTCATTATTCTTTTGTCTATTTTCATTACTGGCGTATAATGTGCATATCTCTCATTTCAGAGGATCCCATCGTGGAAGCTTCTCGGACTGTGTCTGGAATTCCCCAGTTTCATTCAATCTACTTGAGTTCCTCTTTCCCGTACTAAGGTCATTTATGTAAATACACTACTTTAAATGTGCCCACGTGTTTTACGTAATATTTCCCTCAGTAACCAGAGCCCTATGCTCATATGAAATTCTCCTTTGTTTTCCTCTTTTTTACGTTTTCCCGTACCCACGGAAGTCAGAATCACAAGGCAAAATCACCTTAAATTGTTGCTACCTGTCTCACAGAGCATATTTCAAACTAAAACCACGGAAAAACGTAAAAATATATATATATATATATATATATATATATATATATATATATATATATATATATATATATATATATATATATATATATATATCACACAAATCTGGCAGATTCGATGCATGTATGTATGTATATATATATATATATATATATATATATATATATATATATATATATATATATATATATATATATATATATATATATATATGTATGTATCTGTCTGTCTGTGTGTATGTATGTACATGAGCTCTGGCACGCGTGGTCGCGCGTATGAAATTACTTGTGCATTTATAATTGGTTAGAATGTATTTCAGAGAAAACAGCATAACCCACCATTCATACGCTTTACAGACTGCTTTCATATCCAGCTGCGAGTATTATAGTATATCCCGCCACGGAATTAGATTATTTAATTTTATATCCGAAAAAAGTAAAATTAATTGACTTGACCTTGAAATGGACGTAAATACCATATTTAGTTCATAAGCATTCTGAATGGGCAGTTTAGGTTTTAATAGGCCTACCCATTGCTAGTAGTTCGTGGTTTAAAATATTTATGTGAAAAATATGACTACAAAATTGGCTTCTACAGAGTATACCGCTGGTAATTATAATACTAGCATTCTCAGTAATGAAACCTTGTACCAGAATTGTGATATAATAAACGATAATAATATTCTTATGAAGAGTATATATATATATATATATATATATATATATATATATATATATATATATATATATATATATATATATATATATATATATAGAGAGAGAGAGAGAGAGAGAGAGAGAGAGAGAGAGATATACACATATATATATAGATATATACACACACACACATATATATATATATATATATATATATATATATATATATATATATATATATATATATATATAATATAATATGGACCTTAACTTTGTTTTATGGAATAAATATTCTCAGCATTATTATAAATACTTACGATCTTGACATCACTATCTATGTTTTACTAGTTGGAATATTTCATAAAGAATACCTCTTAAGAATGGCATTTACGAGCTATCCATTCTTACTACGTTTCTCAGTTGATAACAGGTGTCTTTTTACCTATAGCTGGCAAATGTCACGGAGTTTTGATCATTGATGGTATATATTTATTATTGTTTACCTCTCAGTGACTGGTTCCAGATTCATCTTGAGCCCAGTAATGGGAAACGGCTGTGGTAATCCATTCAAAAGGATTAACTGAAAATCACTGGTTCTCCCCATACATAGACAGCTCACGGTTAACAACGAACTTGCAAACAGCTTTGAATTGCCTCTATAATTGCTGAGACAGCATTGGTGAACTTGTCCTACACTTCAAGCATCTACCAAATCAATGATTTTTTTTTTTTTTTTAGCGTGACACTGTAACGTAAGAATTTCAATGTTTAAATGGCTGACGCGTTTATATTTCTGAAATACAGGTTTCATTCCGCCTTCCTTTTCCTTCGATTGTAGCAAAATAATATTTAAGTCCTTCACCAGATCCCTTCAGCTTGATATGTAAACTATTTGCAAGTTACTAAAACTTGGTTTTTTAATGTTAAGTATCAATTTTCTATCTTCAATGATGAGTTTTCTGACGAAAGGCTGAAGACTGGGAATCAAGGTAGTTTTGCCTACTTTTATTACTATTGGGAAACCTGAATTATTCTGATGGTCTGTAAATAACTGCACCAAAGACGTTAGCATAACTTAAAAAGTCCAGCTGTGTTGAAAGAAGAGCAATGAATTCAGTATAAAATGAGTATTATGCATTTAGTCCCCTTCAAAATATTATCCATTCCCTTAACCAAACTGATGCGGGTTAAACGATTAAAAGATTGAATCTAGAGTTACCTTTCAGAAGACTTCATAGTCTTTCGATCATATGACATTAAGTTTCTGTTTGCTCTTGATGATGAAGGGTTATGTAAGTTTCTTTTTGAAGCTGTTTGCCATTAAAGTATAATGAACACTCCAAGTAACGATTTACTTAGTGAGCGCGTATATACAATGAATGTTGTTAATGAGTTTGTGATTTATTCATATGCTGGTATATCCATGTCTTCAAAACTGACTGTCAAATGTTTTACTGCTTAGTGACAGAAATAAAGGCAATAAATTGTGTATCATAAAAACGAAATTTATCGTAGTTTTGCTTGGTGTGAGAAATTATATATTCAAAATACTTTACCCTCGCCGAATACTTTTTTACTTCAAAATATAGAAATGTAGTGTTTCGACAACTTCGAGCCATCATTATAAACAATGACTTTCAGTTTTTCCTTTGAGGGTATTACTGAAAAGTAAAATTATTTACCTTCAAAACTACTTTAATTGTTATCCTAGAATGCTAAATAACTTTACAAGAACCAATCAAAGAATAATAAATATCACTATGCAACTTTTTGACAAAGAATCACAAAAAGTTTTTGTGATTTATCAAATTTTACTGCGCAATAAATGGCATACAACGCTTCAACCTTATTTATCTAAATTTTCTATATCACAAAATATTTTAAGAGTATTACTGATACTTTATTTTGGGGAAATATTATCCTTAGAAAATTATAAGATTCTCTCTAACTTCAGCTCGTCATTTTGGTGCGCTATTTTTGGTGTTTTGTTCAGTTTTTTTAACATTATTACAATCAACTACAGGACAACTTTTAAAAGACACACCATTCAGCAGCCTAGTATGAGAAAAAACTCTACGCTGGCAAAAGAAAGATGAATATTACTGCGATAACTTTCTCAGAGTTTATCAGATTTGCCGTGGTATTAACATAAAGGAATATATGTACATATAGTTTTTTTTTATATATGACAGAGAATCTGCCATACATACATGCACAGTTGCATACATACAAAATACTCACAGACATACTCACACAAACATATACACACACACACACATGCATGTATATATATATACTGTATATATATAGAATATATATATATATATATATATATATATATATATATATATATATATATATATATATATATATATATATATATTATACTTTACACACACATATATTTATTATAGTCGTATGTGTATTCGCGCGCTGGTTCATATATGATAAAATCCTTTCCGTATTTACTATATATGCACACCAAGCCTTAAGCGGTGCGTGGATGCTTAGGGTAAAAGCAGCGGAGCCTGTAAGCGCTCAGTGGTGTCAGCTTTACTTATGGAACCTTCAGGCATCGTAATATAATACATAAGTGCAGTTAATGCGGAGTTAGGTCTTATCCATCAACGCTTAAATAACATTTCTTATCAGCAATGAATAATGGAGGGTTCACCTCTGGGAAAACCGAAATTAATCCAGTCAATGATAATATTAACGAATGGCAATGAGTCCCTCTTAACACATGAACAAAACGGTCAACTGCACGATTTAGTGCATTTAGTGGTTAAGACAGTGAAGAGAGGGAGTTGGTGTGACTGGACACAAAGACTGCAGAAAGGGAGCGGAACATGGTAAAGTAAAAGGCATAAAAAATGGGTGCAGCAAGGGGGCCGGAAGACACTGCTAAAAACCTTTAGTAGTGCCTAAAGTGCACCACAGAAAGTGCACTGACGGCACTCACCCCCTTACGGGGTTGCTATGATGAGAAAAAATTGCAACTTAATTCCACCGGATTGTCGTGTACATGAGGTAATAATGATTACGTTTAGTGTATACAGAAAACATAACAATATTTCCTCACATTTACATTTGTAGCCTAGCCCTAGTAATACAGTAAAGAAACCAGCATTCACAGCATGTTAATGAAAGCATTCAATATGCGTATGTTAATGATGATGCAGGTGTAACCAGGATTACAGGTGTACTATAAGAATATCCTAATATTGTAGTAGGAAATAATCTAACAAAAAACTTACTTAAAGCTTTTGTGTAAATGGGCATTAAAGAACAAGGATAGAATAAAGAATTATAAAAAATTCTTTTAAAAATAACAAATTGTGTATTGGTCAGACTAGAAGCTTATTCCAAAGAGCACTGAAAAGCATAAAAGAACATTAAATGAATACCTGTTAAAAACGCAATTTTCTTTTATGTTCGAAAAAACAATTATGCCACTAATTGGACAGGCTCTAAAAAACTGGTCAATTCCATTAACATGCTAGGACTAACCAATAAAGGCTCCAGTTTTTTACAAGATAGTTTAGTTCCTTTCACCTCAAAATAAATAGATCAAATGTACAGATTTTAAAGAATATTCAGTTTTGTCGAAATGACAAAAAGAAGAAATATCCGTAAATTTTCCAGCAAAAAAAAAAAGAAAAAAATTGCTCATGACACACATACAATTTCTCTTTCTTAATTATTTTTATCCACTTGTAATCGCTTTTGTGCTGTTTTTAACCTTAGCATCAAAATATAAATTCCTGATGCTATGTGCAATAATGTTCTTCTTGAAGATATTTAGACAGGCGAAGCAGGTCTTCATTTACACCATTCGTTTCCCTTTCCTTTGCTGGCACATTTCACACACACACAGACACACACACATATATATATATATATATACATTATATATATATATATATATATATATATATATATATATATATATATATACATACACATACATATATATATACATATATATATATATATATATATATATATATATATATATATATATAGTAAGAGTTTTCATATATATATATATATATATATATATATATATATATATATATATATATATATATATAGGCCTATATCATATCTTAGATTATTAAGGAAGTTAATTTATGAATCAGAACAGGACCTTACCATTTCGGACTAGCATAATTTATCTAGATTCTAATTTTCTTCATTAACCACCATTGTACTTAACAGTTTTAACTTTAATTCGGTTTACCAGCCTCTGTGACATTTGCTGAAGTTTTTAAACTTATGGGAAGAGCAAATGTATTTTTAAGTAAACAATAAGCGTTTAATGATCTGCCTTCCTCTCCATTTTTCTTTTCATTGTCTGATTTATCTAATTGTTAATCAAATTCTATCACGACTGCTTGAAAAACACATAAACTTTCCTCCAAAACCATTGAAACGTACGACACAAATTCATCAAAATTGAAATCGAAATTGCAAACGTGAGAGACCTCCGTTGTTTTCTATCTAAATAAAGATTGATTCCATCAGCTAAGTTCTCTGTGATTTCCTTGACGCAGAGTGATGTAGGCGTTATCTTAATAATATTCTCACACTCCTGACCTTTCATGAGCCGCCTCTTCACGCCAGCGTTTATCACAGGCAAGCAGGGAGTAAGCTGGATTTCATTCTTGATTTTCATGGTTTTTTGATCCCTTAGAAGAGAAATTACATTTATATGAATAAATGACTAACGTCAATAAAATCCCAGAAATGGTGCGTTCGTTTGTATTTATGATTTACAGAAGATACTTTCCCAGCGAACAGTTTAGCAGTGTCTCCCACGAATATTTAGTAGACTAAAGTATTCCACCTGTCAGTTTTTTTTATTTATTTTTTGGAATAGTTAGATTTGATTAATCAGTGAACCTTGGCCTCAAATATAGGAAATTAAAACTCAGGAGTCACAACACTAAGATCCGAAACAACTAATTTAATAAGAATGTTGCTCCGTAATTTAAAATACGATTTAAATAGTTTTATTGCTCTCTCTCTCTCTCTCTCTCTCTCTCTCTCTCTGTGTGTGTGTGTGTGTGCGTGTGTGATTAAAATAGGAGAATGGCATTGTTCACTTTAATGAATATTTTCAATCTTGGGGGGAGGGCCGTGGGATTTAAATGGAATCTTCCGGATCTGTAATCAATTGTTGTGAGCCGATGGCTCCTAAGAGTTGAGAAGCTAGTAGGGTAATTTCCTTATTGTGTTTGCTTTTAATCACAAAATCTCGTCATCTAACATCCTTCGTGTTCTAGTTACAAATAGGGAGACTGTGAAATAATCCTCAAAATAGTAAAGATAGTTTCGACCTATTGTATATTTATACTTCTGGCGAATTCATGTTTTTGTACTTGTGATCTAAATCAACCCACCACTAACAAGGTTGTTAGTAATAATAATAATAATAATAATAATAATAATAATAATAATAATAATAATAATAATAATAATAATAATAATTTTTTTTTACAAAAATAAGGTCATTCAAAATTATATGAACACATTCAAGAATGTAATTAGGAAATGTAATATCATAAGGCACACATACAAAAATAACAGGTTATCTCACAGTAACAAATAACCCTATCTGAAGTGGGTGGAGGGCACATTGCCCAAAAAGGGTCATCCTGTCTAATTCAAACTTCTTCCGGAAGGACGTGATCAGGTCCCTTTGGGTAACCAGTGCCCCTGGACTTCACAATTAAGCCCGCAGTGATGCCTACTTTATAAAACTTTATATATATAAATATGTGTGAGTGTATGTTTATATATAGATATGGATATTTGTATGTATGTATGTATGTATATATATATATATATATATATATATATATATATATATATATATATATATATATATATATATATATATATATATATATATATATATATATATATATATATATATATATATATAATATATAATATATATATGTATGTATATATATATATATATATATATATATATATATATATATATGTATATATAAATATATAATTAATAAGTGATTCGCCACCAACAAGACTTGAACCCTCGACGACAACAGCGGCAGTATTTTACCATTCGGCTGTCAAGAGAGGGATAAGCTGAATGTGACTCCGCCTGCCGAGTTCAGGATTTTGCACTTTTGATCGATATCAACTCACCTCCACGATGATAGCCTTCTGGTAACAGCGAACCGCTTATCAGTTATAATTCACTTTCGGTGTTATTTCTGAGGCTGGGTGAATTGGTTATTAAACGACATCGTGGATATAGAAAATGTCAAGGTTTAATGAGGGGATAAGCTGCTTAATAGCTAATGATTCCAGAATGGAGAATCTTCTAAATTTATTATGACAACCTAATATTGCAGAATAAACATAGAACTATTCATAAAATACTAATGAAAAGAATTATCTGGCTACTATTGTTAATTGAAATTTAGTCATTTGTTTTAATTAAAAGTAATAGAGTTCCTTATGAATACAGTCTACGTTAAAATATTCTCCTAACAACAGAGAGAGAGAGAGAGAGAGAGAGAGAGAGAGAGAGAGAGAGAGAGAGAGAGAGAGAGAGAGAAATTTACTGACTCCTATGTATCCTTTTGTCCAAAAAACAAATGAATCATGAGCTACTCGCAAACTGGTTTGGATCATTTCATACATAACTTTTTCAGCTATCATTTATTTATTTTTTTTTATTTCCTTAAGTATCTTATGATGACCTCCTATCATAGCCTTCATTTTTCATAGAAATGCTACAACAGCCATATATTTATTCATCACAGTAATATAATTTGTTATCCCTTTTGTGTGTGTGTGTGTATATATATATATATATATATATATATATATATATATATATATATATATATATATATATATATATATATATATATATATATATATATATATATATATATATATATATATATATATATATATATATATATATATATTCAATATAATTCACTGCGAGGAGTTCGGTAGTTATGTGTAAGGCTGAAGCAGCCCTGTGATTGTTCTATGCGTGCCATCGGCTACATGCCAATAAATTTTGCTTTTATTCTCTGTGGTATAAGTGTCTTTACATTTACTATGGCCACCAACGCAAGTGTGTGTATATGGACATGCTTATACGTAATACATTTCACCGTACGCATATCTATGTATATGAAAATGGATGCATGTATGTGAGCATGTTCCAGCATAACTCTGAAACGCATGGAGCAATTTCAACCAAACTTGGAATAGATATGACTTACTATCTGGAAAAGAATATTGTGGGGGGTAAGACATCATTAGCATCAAAGCGTACCAAGGAGGTGGGGCTGGGAAGGGCTTCCCTGAAACGGGGCTGGTGCTGCCCATAGACTTAGAACCAGCAGTCTATATTTAAGGAAAGCTAACTCGGCAAGTGTTCCAGTTTATCTTGTTTCAGTGTAATTGACAGTTTCATTTCACTCTTTTAGATGATTGTATAAGTGCTTCTTAATTTATTTTATAATGATACTGTGCATTTTGGAATCAAGTTTATTAATCAAAGTTTTTTTCTGTGAAAAGTTTTATATTTCTACACGGATGTAAGTATTTCATAATTTTAAATTTCAAATTCGTTTTCTCCTTATGTTTGTATTAGCTTTTTTATTGTGAGTGCCTTTTGATTATTTTTTTTAAATAGATTTTCTTTTATTTCGCAGATTTTGGATTCAAGTTTAATAATAGTTTTCTATTTTTGGGAAGAGTTATATTTCTACACGAATGTAAGTACTTAATTGTTTTTAATTTTTTTCCTTTATGTTTATATTAGCTTTTTATTGTATTATATATAACAGATTTCATTGCTCAGTGAGAGTGTACCTTTTGCTTATTTTTTTTAATAGCCTTTCATTTTATTTTACTGATTTCATTACTGTAACAATGCCTCCACAGAAACGTAAAGGGCCATGGATTTTGCTATAATCAAGGCCACCGAAAATAGATCTATCTTTCGGTGGTCTCGGTATGCTGTTGTATGAGCCGCGGCCCATGAAACTTATACCACGGCCCCGTGGTGGCCTGGCCTATATAGTTGCCAGACGCATGATTATGGCTAACTTTAACATTAAATCAAATCAAAACTACTGTGGCTAGAGGGCTGAAATTTGGTGTGTTTGATGGCCGGAGGGAGGATGATCAACGTACCAATTTGCAGCCTTTTAGCCTCAGTAGTATTTAATATCTGAGGGCGAGCAGAAATAAAAAATAGAGCCAACACAATAGTTTTCTTTCTTAAAATTAAAACGTAAGTTGATTGTTGTGCTCATGCTTAACAGAGAAATATTTATTACGGCGTAGGCTATTCATTCATGAATACTTGAACTTTCCTTTTACTGAACAGAATACTGAAAATCAATTTTTTTTATTTTAAATAAATTACGTATCATTTGTGGGTCATTGTTTTTGTTTGAATTGTCGTTTAGTATTTATGCCGAGAGGAAGACAGATTACCAGCGAAAGTGAAAAACTAATGCAAATCAAAATGAAACGTGTTTTCAATTGTGTAATGTTGTATGAAATTAAGTACAATAATGGCATACCCTAATAAACAAGTAATTCCGGTAACGACGAAAAGCCTGAAGTTATACAATTTTACTTAGTATAAAGTCTTAAAAGTCTGAGACTAGACCTTTTTCTAACAATGGATTCTCATGTCAGTTTAACTTTTCTGTTCACTCAGCATGTTTCATCATTTTCAAAAATTTTATGATGATAACCTAACATAAATCTACATTTGTTGACTTTGAAAGTGGCATAGAGTTTTTTTGGAAATTTATTTAAGTCGGAAAATTTCTTTTTCATATTCATCCGTCGCTAAAATGCTATATTTAAATTTTCCCATATTGAGTTTGAACTCATCTCTGTAAGTCTGTTGCTGTACAATATCTTTAGAGTGGATATGTCTTATGCAACATGATAACATGGACACATAAACATCATAATAGTTATGCGTGCCCTCATCTGTATTATGCACGTGAAACTGTTTAGCTATTCATGCGAAAAACCTCAGCATTAGATGCAGGAGATGACAGTAAACTCTACTGATAGTTAAACTAATAGAACTGTCGTCTGTGCCTTGTGAGTGTTGGAACGTAAGTGAATTTTGTGTAGTCTGTTATATGAAAAGCAATACACACTCATATCTAGCACTGATGCCACGTTGCACCCATCAATGACAGACGACAATAATTACATTTAGCAATATTTCTCTTTGATCGGTCTATGTAAAGTTGATTTTTACACTAGGATACTGATTTCATTTCCCCTCAAAGTTGTCTGACTGTTAATTATTTAAATATATTTAATAGACGAATACTATCTAAAATACAAGATGAAAATGAAGAGCAAAATTGTTTGTACTTTGACATAAAAAGTCACCAAAAAATAAAATGTTACAGGTATATAAATTCTGATGCATTATACAAACCAAAATAAATTTTCAGGCACATTATTATGATTTTATGCATGTATTACAAATCAATTTCGTTCAGTTTACGGGTAATGATTAACTTCATACGTTATGCAATTAATTATTTCAGTTATACCGCATAGCTCAGAAAAATTATGATATTTACCTTTTTTACAGTTCTTTTGCTAACATTTTTTTCAACAATCAGAGACTATAAACTTTAAACATGCTATATTCATAACAATTGAATTATTCCCGTCATCTTTGACGGCTTTAGTACACTAGCTAAGGTATAATAAAGTAATTTTTTTTATATACTGGAAATTTTCACCCTCTTATTGAGTCTTTGACGAAATGAATTTAGAAATCATAATACATATTTTCATTTTAAGTGTTTAAATAGGAAAGGGGAGAATGATATGGACGAACTAACTTTCTCATTTATAGTCAACTGACAGTCTTTAAAGAAAATGGAAAGCTGACTCGAAATGACCTTTGAATATTTTGACCGTTCATTCAATCGCTTGATTAGAACCTGGATCCGAAAACAGAACCAATTGGCATTTAATGGATCAAGGCCAGATTCCGAGACATTCAAAGACCTTAGATATTTAGGGAGGGAAGAGGACTGAATCAGGTAAAGTAGAAAAGTGGAATTACTTTAACTATTTAGGCCGTAATGGCCTGAAACTCATCATGAAATATTGGTGGCTTCGATAACAAATAATCTCTCAACAAAGTTTCAGTTAATAAATATAAAGCTATATTATCAACTTATATATTTCACGGTAGTCATTTTTAGAAACTCAGTTCTTTTATTAGGACATTGTTGTCTTTCACTCACACACATACACATACGCACGCACAAATAAAAACACACATATAAATAAATAAATAAATAAATAAATATATATATATATATATATATATATATATATATATATATATGTGTATATATATATATATATATATATATATATATATATATATATATATATATATGTATATATATATATATACATATATGTATATATACATATATATGTAGATATAGATATATAAATACATATATATATATATATATATATATATATATATATATATATATATATATATATATATAAATTATACAGACCTTTAATTAAATTTTGTATCGAGCAAAATGAAAAATGCACAGCAAGGTCCAAGTATAATTTTTTTTTTTACCTTTTTGCTTTACTTTTGTACTGACGAATGGAGGGAGGTGGCAGACAATCCTCTCATTACCTTATCCCTCGGTCACTTGACTTAATCATCCATACACGACGAAATGGCAACGCAGTTGAAAAAAAAAATGCCAAATCTACCAAATTATCACCCTTTTTCCTGAAAAGTTTGAACGGGTTTAAGAAAATATGGCAGCAGTGCTGATCACCTTCGAGTCTCAACCTTTCGTAGCCAGAGTATAGTGGAGAATACAGATATCATGTATACAGAACATAGTCGCTACAGATTAATTACAGCGGAATCTGTTTGCATTTTATTTCATAAACCAACATTGCACAGACAACTATAAGATCACTCACATCTAGCAGGCGTTCTGCAACATACAACGCTAACATGAGAAACAACCATAACAACGACATCAGTACCTTTTAAATCGCTCGTTTTCTCTCCCCACCCCCCCCCCCCAACCCTTACCACTCCTCCTATCCCCATAATCAGTATACCTGCATTTCTTGTGTTTTGTTTGTTGCAGTCATAGCTAGAACACGTGGCTTATGTTTTCATTATTTTTCACAAAGTTAGTTATGTTTTATTATGAATTTTATTGTATTGTAACTTTTATAACTCTAATACCTTTTGTTTTGGACGCTACATATCCGTCCGCACATTGTAACAAAACAACAGGACGCTATGTCCACATAGTTATGGATTGCTCTATGAGCAAGAGCCCGTGCTGGCATAAAGCCACCTTAATCAAAACAACAACGTCCAGATCATACGCTTTGAAGAGGTCGCGACGAGTGACGGAACAGCTGCGGCGTTGCGTTGCTCAATCTTCGTTTTTTGTCTATCAACTAAATTTGGAAGAAAGTAAGATACAGAAAATATTGTCAGACCAATAAGAAGTTGATCAACAATCAAAAACCTATAGAATTCAACGAAATCATACGAATATATATATGTATATATATATATATATATATATATATATATATATTCACTATTACCAAGATATGATGAGCTGGAAATTAAACGACATCTGTGGCTTAATATTTATGAATATGCAACAATGTCACGGTGTATGTGACAAAAAAATTATATATATGAATATATACTGTGTGTATATATATATACATATATATATACATACATACACACACACACACACACACACACACACATATATATATATATATATATATATATATATATATATATATATATATATATATATATATATATATACACATATATGACATGACATGCGTGGGCTTTAATATGTAGTTATTCTTATGTATATAAGTTATTCATACATGAACTTTATAGAGATTTTCACCATACCCTCCCATTAATCAGTTATTCCAACCCTACCATAACCTGGCCTTTACCTAACCATAGACAAATTACCTTTCACCACTTTTCCCCCCTTACATAATTTTCTGAAGAAAATCTGTAATATCTGTATTTTGTACTAGATGCTTGATAGCATAAATATTCTAAGACATGAATCATTATCATTTAGCAATTTTACTTGGAATGCAATTTGAAATTTGACTGATCTCTATATAAAACAATGTTTCAAAGTATTAATGCTTCATTACCATGATAAGAAAACTTATCCAGTGTTCATGAAATGAAAAGATGGACTATACATTACTTTTAGTTTTGGATTTTTCTATATATAATGTTGACGGAAAACTTTCATAAAAACTTTTGCGGAAGTGGAACAGTAAGGCGGGAAGTTTATAAAAAAAGTAAATATAAATGTGTAATCTTAAAATAACGTCAATGGGACAGTAATCATGTCTTGTAAGATAGAGATCGTGGTTACGGTGTCCAATTTCTTGATCATTTTAATAAGTCAGGATCTATAGGAAAAAAGAAACAAAATAGTATTCCAATTTCATTTTGTTAAACTTATTTAATACTATTTTATTTTCTTTAAATAAAGCAAATGGTTCACCAGTTTCTGTCATGCTCTGTTACTATATGGCCTCATTAAAGAATTAAGGAAAAACTGCAGGTTGATGAAGTTATAAATCAAGGTAATTTTAAACTTAGTGTTGAATTGCTCAATCTCACATTCTTAGCTCGTTTATTCCACATTACGCGATTAGAGAAACGTATAATATCAGGAGATTATTCTCTCACCACACCCTATTACAGTCCTGACTACAATTCAGTTTAGACCTAAAGAAAGCTGAATGACGAACTTGTAAACTACGCAAAAGAATGTTTATTCTAGGAATCTGATGTAAAGCTCTGCTTAGATCAAAACAAGAATTTTTGGCATCTTTACTGTTCACCAGGTCTTTCCAGCCTTTACTCCTTGAAAAGAGTGAATACATCTTTTAAGGAAATCGCGTTAAAAAAAAAAGTAAAAAATGAGCCTAAGTTTCTTCGGTGGAATCGAGTTCCCTGTACAGCCGTTACAGGGTAAAATCAAGGCCACCGATAACAGATCTATCTTTCGGTGGTCTTGATATAAGGCTGTATGAGCCGCGGCCCATGAAACTTGAACAACGGCCCGGTGGTGGCCTATCCTATATCGTTGCCAGAAGCACGATTATGGCTAACTTTAACCTTAAATAAAAGAAGAACTACTAAGGCTAGAGGGCTGTATTTTGGTATGTTTGATGATTGGAGGATGGATGATCAACATACCAATTTGCAGCCCTTTAGCCTCAGTAGTTTTTAAGATCTGAGGGCGGACAGAAAAAGTGCGGACATAAAAAAGTGCGGACAGAAAAAAGTGCAGACGGACAAACAAAGCCGACACAATAGTTTTCTTTTATAGAAAACTAAAAATAATATCACCACAAATGTCACATGATATGCCCATGTACAAACGTAGACTGTCTGGGATAATCTTTGTATTTTATCTTATTCTTGTGTTTTCCTTGCGTTTGTGATATGTCTACATGATATTGCACAGCGTTTTCTGTGTTTTTCGGCTGTCTGTAATATGCCTAAATCACGCTGAGCAGCATTTTCTCCAAATCGAGATCTGGATGCTGACAACCACTGGAATGTAATGGAATGACTTTTGCAATATAACCAATTTTTCCTGTATGTTTCCTAGAATCCTCGGGCCGCCTTCGATCTAGATTTAGATTATCAACAAGCAAATTCTAACGGGCAACGTTGGGTATTTCTACTATACAGTTTCAAATCCTTGGCATTTTTGGCGCTTCCTCCTACGCGCTTAAAATTAATATACTTGTCTAGATGTGCCCGTGACGGTGTTTATATTATGTCAATAATCACATTTGAGAGCAATAAAACTTTGTTTTGGATTTCGTGCCAGTACATCCGTAGAAAACATCTTTTGAGATATTTACACAGTTGTTTCTTTTCCTTATGAAATAATACGAATACGAAAAGCTCAAGAGTGTCAACATTAACTTATAACAAAATATTTTCATAGTTTTATTAGACTCATATGTTAAGAACAAGATAAGAAGAGATATAAACGACTTTAAGGCCATCACGTACCAGCTTAGCAAATGGGGTGATTCCCTTCCGTCGTTCAGAGCTTTGTTACTGGCGCGGTAATTAAATCGCCTCGTGCTCCCTTAACTGATTAGTCGCTGTTCTGCCCACTGACCTTGAGATTTTTCTTGCTGGTTTATTCTGTTTCTCCCTCTCTGCATGGAAATAAATAGATATCCATATCTTTACAGACTCACACTCACACAAACACACACATATATGTATGTATATATATATATATATATATATATATATATATATATATATATATATATATATATATATATATATATATATATATATATATATATATATATATATATATATATATATATATATATATATATATTGTATAATTGTATAAATATATATATATATATATATATATATATATATATATATATATATATATATATATATATATATATATATATATATATATATATATATATATATATATATATATATATATATATATATATTTATATATATATATATATATATATATATATATATATATATATATATATATATATGTATATACTATAATATGAAATTTCGGCGCACAAGGTTAAGCACTAAATTGATGAGAGAAATGGCAAGCGACATCCTTAGAAGCGTGAGGAAATTACCTCATTTGTACGACGTCAACATGAATGGTTGCCTCATAACATGCTTAGAAATTCTTCCAGACTTCTATTACTTATTAAAAAAAATGATGGGGACAGAATTTCTCGTATATGTAATACACGAAAAAGGTAACCGAAAAGAACAAGAGAACGTAGGTACTCAATATATCTATTACATATATTTCTTTTTATAAATCTGAGTGGCCTAAGTTGTCAGAAATCTCTTACGTGAATGATTTAACGAAAGAAAATTCTAGATAGATAGTTAAGAAACGTTGTTTTAACAAGCATGCCATCGGTAACCTCATGCATTCAGGAAAGTAATATCACGGCACAAAAACTCCTAGAAACACCTTCATCTAAAAAAGAAAAAAAAAATTGAAAAAAATAAGCATATCATTCTTCATGCTTCTTTGGTAATCATCATCTGGAACATTTTTCAGTCACTGAAAAAATATTAACGTATGTTTCTCTTCCTCATAATCATACCAGAAACGTAGTGATTGTAAAAGATAATCGCTGGGGAAGCTCTATTAATAACTGTCTTTTTCCTTAATCAAACATAATATTTAACTTTTTTAACTAACACTCCCTTCACGTTTTCTAGCAAAAGAGTTTCTGGATTTGACTACTTCTAAATTTTCTAGGTTTATTATACAATAAGCATTTTCCTCACCCCGATGATTCTTTTATTGTTGTCGAAAAATATTGTCTTGTGTGCATGCGTAATGCTTATAATTACAAAACAAACGCCGACAGTAGCTCCTTCCCTGGTATTAAATTCAGTACATTTATCTTCCTTTATAGTTATCTCTACTTGCAAAATAAAAAAAAAAAAACTCGACATATCTTTCACATGGTCCGTTAAGCCTTATTTTGAAAATCCGTTCAAAACGAAATGCATATTTACTTCTGAAATTATGATGTACTATTTTCTCGTGGTTTGAGGTAAAAACTGGTTCGTTTTTGTTGATCTAGGGATAAAAGCAACGCATGAATAAGTATTGTGGCAAACTATTTACAGTGATATGTCATCGATATGATTTCTTTCTAGAATATTGTCATCAGTTTCTCAGTTTCTATTTACTTTGGTTTAGAAAGTCAGTGACTTTGTTGAGTTGTCTATCTCAATTTTCACACAGGAATCAACTGCTTATATTATTTATTTATATTTTTTCTATAAGTTTTCATAAATAAGGAAGTTAAATCATCTAATTCCATAAAAGATTGGCGAGATATATCGAATTAAGACAATTAAATAAGCGAAACCATTCTCAAAGGGGTAACGTAGTCCGAAGGAAAACCAGTGCTTCTTGCTTCCAATAATGTGGTTCAAAGATTATGCATCAGTAAGCACGTACAGAACACTGACTTTTATCAGGAGAACTGGTAAAAATAGTTATGTTAGTATAGTATCATAATTTTTATGTAAACTAAATAAATTGTTTTCTTTCACAAGTTTTAGTTTTCTGTAAAAGAAAACTATTGAGATGGCTTTATCTGTCCGTCCGCGCTTTTTCTGTCCTCACTTTGTCTGTCCGGACTTTGTCTGTCCGCACTATGTCTGTCCGCACTTTTGCTGTCCGTCCTCAGACCTTAAAAGTTACTGAGGCTAGAGGGCTGCAAATTGCTATGTTGATCAGCCACCCTCCAATCATCAAACATACCAAATTGCAGCCCTCTAGTCTCAGTAATTTTATTTTATTTAAGGTTAAATTTAGCCATGATCGTGCGTCTGGCAACGTTATAGAACATGCCACCACCGGGCAGTGGTTAAAGTTTCATGGACCGCGATTCTTACAGCATTATACACTGCACAGGAAACTCGACTGCGCCAAACAAACTTCCGCCCATTTTTTACTCGTTTAAGGTTGATTAAACACTGTTTATCACAAGAACTCAAAGCCTTCTGGGGCATTTCTACAATCAGCGCTGCTTGCATCATGCGTACAAAAAAGTGACAAAAACTACAGGTTTGTCAGTTCAGTTGAGTTTGGTCTAGTCAGGAAATATCTACCAAATAAAATAATATGCATAACAAAAAATACCTATAAGCATTCACTCTTTAAACAAACATTTAAATGAAATGCTACATAATCAACATACAGTAGGCCTATAGCTACAAAATAGCTGTTTATAACTAATGTCAAAAAGTATATTACTGTCTATTTAACAGATACGTAAATTAATTAAACTGTGAAACTAAGGACCACCACCTCACATAATTCATGTTGCTTATTCTTTAAGAGGATTCTACCCCTTCAGGTAATAACTTCCCACGCGACGTCTTCGATGGAGTTATGATCAGATAAATTTCGGGAGAAAGCTCGACGAACCATTTCTGGATGCCCTCATGACCATTCTTTCACGATAATAGCATCGTGGATATGAGCAAATCATGTATAAATAAATAAACCATAATTCAGTCAGACAAAGATTTCGGATAGTGCAAAGCGGTGCTTATTGTACTAATACTAGCATATTACATACCTTCTGGCTTTGCCTTCGTGTTGCACAATCCTTTATTTTTATTAACAAAAACTCTTTTAATAGTTAGTGGCTGTGGACTGCTATTTCGTTTGACTGTTTCCCATAGACCTAAGCTTCAAGAAACGTGTTCAGTATTAAAATAGTAAAAATGTTCCATCAATGGTGAAATTTACTCAGAAGTACGATCATGATATTTTTTTAAGTCATTCGTTATTCCTTTGTCCTAGAACCAACTTTATTCATTTCAAAATGATCTTCTGTGGTTTTTCTTATGAATTTAAAATAAATGTATTACTGATAGTGTTATTTGTAATTGTATTTTACTCTCAAAATGCATAACATTCATTCAAAAGGAAAAAGGAAAATTGTTGGCCGAAAATGGAGTTGCGCCAGTCAATGAAACCCTTGACAGTATTAGGTCTCTAACTGTTCAAGACTAAGTTTTATCTCAGATAGGCAGTTATATTTATTTCAAATAATTAAAGCTTTTGGGTTTAAGCACTGTGAGCTCACCAATATAAAAACATAAAAAATTACTCGAACTAAACACCAGTGACAGGTAATATTTTTAGCGAAACAGATATCACCAGAAGACGGGAATGAAACTGCAAAAACTACAAAGATCATTTTCCAAATAACGTCTTCATTCAAGTTTGTTACATTTTTTTTTCAAGTCGTTAAAAGCTTCAGTATGCCTTCTTTTCATTGCATGAAGTTTCACTACTGAGAAAGTTACCACCACTCAGCCTCGTAAAACCCAAACTAAAAGATTAGAAAGATTTTCAGTGAAGAAGCAGAGACGACAAAGTTTTTTCTAGTTTAAAAAGCTCATAAAATACTTGTTTAGTTACACAGAAATAATCCAAAGAATTCGCTAAATATTAAATCCTTCAGTTCGTTCGCCAAGAATTCAAACACTAGTCGTAATATAATTTGAAACATTTTTGGCGAATAACAAATTGTATAGTATGAAATTAAACATGAAAAATTAGAAAATCAATGATAATGATATCAGTTTCTCAGCTGCTATATTCTTAAAGATATGTTAATTACAGTGAAGTAAAACCATATGTGTAAACTAGGTATAATAAGCTTACCAGGGATTATTGTGCAGCACCTGGCAAGTGCCAAATGTTTCTTCACTGGTCTGTCCAGGTCAAAGGGCGTGACCTGGGTGACATTCAGGAGGGACATCATCTTCAAAATGAAAGGAAGTTATGGATTACAGTCTGTGGATATCTCCACAATTTAATACAATTTAATCATCCCTGTTAAGTCAAGTGGTCGCGACCCATAAAGCTATTCAGCGTTAACACACTTGAGTTGGGCCTGTGGGAGAGAGAGATCTGAATACAGTTTTAAGGCTGTGATATTATTTAGTAAAGTGAAATGATAGGAAACCATTGAATAGCTCATTAACGCTATCATCATATCGCATGTTGAATTTCTGTGTTCAAAGATATAACATCATCAAAAATATAATGTCTCTAACACTTTTAGAGATTTTTATTAATTATGCAATGTGTAGAGTCAACACAATGCAGCAAATCAAGAGCAAATTATCTGAAAACTAAATAATTTATTTATTTTACTCCTTTTAGTATACTAAAAATCAAAATATGGCTGAATTGTCCTTGCTTCACGCTTTGGGTACTATAAGATAATTACCATAGGACATGCATTTGTCAACACAGTCTGAAAGGAAATTGAAATTCAATTGTTTATAGGGTTATTTTTACTAACATTATGGCTTCAAACCCACAAAACCTTTTGTATTTCACTGAGTAATAGATATTCTTAATAATATGAATGTTCTATCTATCTATCTATCTATCTATCTATCTATCTATATATATATATATATATATATATATATATATATATATATATATATATATACGTCGTGATTTGCTAGTTGCAATGACGTCATTCATTCAATTCAAATAATTCATTAGGAATCGCCACGTGTCATTTTGTTATCGGTATATCTGCTTAGTCTGATATTTGTTACCGTGGAATTTAAAATGGTCAATGAATGAGAAACGACTTGAAAAGGGAGAGAAAAGGGAAAAGGAAAGTGATAAAGGGTGGGAGAAGGACGAGGGAAAGAGGTTAGGAAAGGCATCGAACCCTACGAACTTTGTGATGGTTGGTCGTGAAATCAAGCAGTCCTCAATACTTCTTCACGAAGAATCATATTTGTTTTATTTGTGTCATCATCTTCTTTCCTACTGAAGGAGGAAGCGTAAGATGAAATAACTGCACTATTTTCCCTATAAATGAATTTGAAATATCTCTACCACTACAAAGGAAAATGCTAGAATCAATTTGTTTAATTTTTCTTAAGGATGCAACATCCTAAAAATTAAAGGCTGAAGTTTCTTGATTCAAACTTTGGGTTGTATGAGATATCTGACGATTTAGATTTAATGAAACGTTGAACTGATAAGTTCATATGGATACCTTTACCAAAATTTAGACTTCAATGTTTTGATGCCCACTCAGTCCATTAAATACACGACATTCATAATATAAAAGCTCTTGGTTATTAAAAAAAAGAAAAAAGAGAGAGACTCCTGCAACAGGCGAGAAAATCGAAAATCGTAACGTCTTGTTTCAGATTCATGTAACCAACCAGGAGGTGCCACGTCTCGTACTGTTATTGGTCGATTTGTTTGAAGTGAGCTGACAGATTAATGGGATACTGTTCTGACATAAAGGTATCTTCAGTGCATGATTAGAATTGGGAGTCCCACGGGCTGCAAGAGGCCGTGCTGGTATATAGCCAGCTCAGTCGAAATGTGATATTAGTGACCATTTTGAGTGGGAGGAAAGGGAGGTCAAGGGGATAGGATGGGATATGATGAGATGGGATGGTTATTGCAAAAAAAAAAAAAAAAAAAAAAATCTACTTTATATGAAACCTCGATTTCAAAAGCCAAGAACTGCGCTAGAAAACAGGGTTTGACAGAGACCCAGAAAGTTCCATTTTAAAAGTGAATTTTTTAGTGCTGCAGTATTTCTTCACATCAAAGAAAGTTACTCGGCTTACCTTCCTCACACCCTAATACTTTGAAGACAAGAGTAGAGCTGAAAATCACACGTTAATAATAGTGTAATTGGCCCTAACTGTCGGAATTATCAGCCGTTCAAACAGTCAACGACGGTTAATGCATCTCCACTTACGACTTAAAAATAGAATCCTACAAACCATGTGATGGTGGGTAATTAAGGTAAACAACCTTCAGTATTTCTTCACAAAGGATCATTTTAAAATATCTGTGTCATTTCTTTCTTACTGAAGGAGGAAGTGGAAAATGAAATGACCTGCACTATTTGGCATATAATTAACAGTCATTTTCTTTACAAATTATCGTAAAAAAAGTGAGGGCTCAAATGCTTGTCTCGCCAGTTATCGTTTATGGAAGCATAATCAGACGATGAAGGCAGTGTTTCATTGCTACTAGTTTAAGTCATTAGTTTCTGATATGAATTTTTAGATTATACTTGAATAACGTATAAAAACTACGTACCTTGAGTAGGTTACAGTGATGAAACATCGCTGAATTTCTTTGCCAATATATACACACTTCAAAAGACGACCCGAATTCTGGATAATTAACCCCTTAATGGACCAATTATTTTCAGAAGAACAAATTCTTTCTTCATTTAAATAACATTGTTAATATATGCCTTTTAACTTTGCACAATAGTATTTTATTTCTTTGTTCTGAGTTCTTGGGATATAGCGCAATAAAAAAACTTTATGGCCAACCTAGCATTCTTGATAATGGTTTTTGTGGCTTAATACTTGTGGATAGGAAAGCGATATGAAATACAAAGTATAAGGTTACCTGGAAAGTGAAGCAATAGAATGACGTCTCTTGTCATTATTTTAAGAAATTTTCCAACAAGCTGCAGACAATAGAATGAAAGATAATCAAGAAGTAGCGGTTCTATAAACAATGAGCAAGATTAAAGCGGCATGTAACCGTTTCAATGCATATATTACAAGATTACGTGCCACACAGTTAGAGGTCATTTAGAGCAGAGGGTGAATAATTGAAAGTTTTCGAGTTCACCGATATCCGAACCAACATGCACTTCCGGTGGGAATTCAGCATTGTGTGCCCGGCTGGGGACACTCGGGTCCGGCTCACGTGGGAGCGGAAATAAGTCAGATGAATTGTTGGAGAAGTCTGAAACGCACGGAACCTTACAGAAGGAATTGTTAGTTTTAACTGGTTTATAGGTATGACATCGAGGCTCGTGAGTTCATTTGTGTACATACCTGTGTATGCCTCGAGCTGAGACCTTTCGTGATATAATGTTTTATTCTGCTTTAGGCCGAGACAAAGTATGGACATCTGGTTTCAAACTGTCGCCTAAATGGTGAGCTTTGGAAACAGACATTAATCACATTATTCTCTGTTTTTATTTTGTACCAGTAATTTTATTGGTTTTGTTTTGTACCATTCTTTAAATGCTTATGTATTTTGATGGTGTGAAAAACATAATGTGCCCAAATTTATAGGAGATATTTTCTCCTTGCAGATGTTTCCCATCTGTGGTCATGAATGACATACGTGTGTCATGTATGGAACATGGGCGCATGTTGAGCCTATTAGAATTTGGCTGTTATGGGATTATGACCAACTGAGTCTGGTACAAGGAATTTGACAATGAAGGGACTTTTGTAATAACAGTGTAGAATCAGAAGAAGATTCTGTTATTGTTAAAATGGTGTAATTTTTGGGAAGTCGTTTATTTACTTGCGTTTCCTTTTATCATTTTCCTTCATTATGAATGGTTATCATAATTAACCTGATATGCTAGTTTTATTATAGAATAAACTTT
The DNA here is from genome assembly GCF_040412425.1 of Macrobrachium rosenbergii. NCBI lineage: Eukaryota > Metazoa > Arthropoda > Malacostraca > Decapoda > Palaemonidae > Macrobrachium > Macrobrachium rosenbergii. The sequence goes on from NC_089751.1 coordinate 9,822,857, forward strand.
ATTTATGCAAAGGGGATTTAATTTCACACATGTTAAGGAGATAGGATTTATTTAGAATTGAGAGAGAGAGAGAGAGAGAGAGAGAGAGAGAGAGAGAGAGAGAGGCGGGGGAAGACCTTGTCTGCAAGAGAAAAAGGCGAGTTTCTTTGGCCAGCTACCAAGCTGACCGAGTTCTGTCAGGTAAGTTGGGGAAAAGGTTGTATAAATAATCATTGCTTATAACACATACAAAGGTCACTACTACTGGATTAGCTCTTTCAGGTGAGGAACAAATGTCAAGGATGAACTCAAGTACTTGGATAAAACAAGGTAGGGCAAAAGGCATTAACCAAGATAACCTTTTTTGTGGTGGGGTTTAGCTTTTAGTTTTCTTTTTAACATCTTGTGAAGAATGGGTCAAAAGTGTATAGACCTAGACTTAAATTGATATAGTTTTCCTTGGGCTTAAATCAATATAATTTTGCTGTGTTAGCTGCATTTATGTAGAATCAAGGAAATTTCTGATCACAGTATTTTTACATCTTTTTGATATATTACTATGAGATCATATAGTCTATGTAATGTTTCACTTAGGTGCACAAAAAGTGCTTTTTTTGCCAGTTCTAACTTAACATCTCTGTTGATTTATTCTGACATTTAACTCACTACATGTCTGGTCTATACAAATCATAGTCCATATATGAGATGTTTAAACCATGTTGCTACTCTGGTAGGGTTATCGACATTCTTATTTGACTACTTTCAACGAAAAATTGATTGACTTAATGCCGATGATATCAGTCAATCAAAAGGTGTTCTTAGGTATTTCTTTCTTCTTGTCACTTTTATTAAAAAATGTCCCACGCAGCTTTGTTGAAACAGATATCTTTACCTATTTTTTCCGGTGATCTGTAGTTCGTTATCCAGGATTCAGGACAGACAACAAGTAATAAACCCAGTTGCATTGAAGAGTATTACTCAGTTATGTACTTGACTGTGTTTTAAATACCTGGTTATGGACAATAAATGTTTATAAATGGATGTAAGCAGTGAAGTGAAAAACCTGAAAATGTTCTCAATATTTAGGATGAGGATTTTAAAGAGTGAATTTCCCAATGCTCCGAGAGCTGAAAGTCAGTTATGCATCTCCCAAATTGTGAATTAATTTACTTTTTTCAGTCATTACTTTTGCAAAATATGGTCTGTCTCCTTACTACTAATATAGAATACGTATATTTACCTAAGTTTTCGAGTACCCCTTTGGTTAGCTTCAAGTTTATCGTTTTACATGCAAGCAATAATTTTATTTCGCAAATTAAATTTTATTAAATACATTGTATATTCACACAATGGAAGGATTCTACAAGTCCAAAAGTCACATGCTTTTGCCAAGATTATATCCACTGTGTTCTTCTTCACTTGCAGCAATCCAATAAATAACTGTTACTCAACCAAGTGTGCTGGAAGGAAGAATTAAATGAGGAAGGGAAACAGAAAGTGAGATACAGTAAATTATAAAGAACGGGTAGACTCATTTGTTCTTTTCTCAACACGCTTGGGGCCTTGGTTCCTCCTGAGAAATAGTTGATCGATCTCACGAGCGTCTCGCTACTCTGTGGATTCCTTTAGTGAGCTTCAGTGTATTCTTCCGCACCCTCATAGAATTTTCCTTCGTGGTGATTTTATTTCCATTTGGAAAATGCACAATAGAGTACACTATATATTATGTCTTTGGTAAATGGCATTTGTACGTTTTTGTAATTTCAAGAAAATATTCATGTCATTTTTGTTCAACAACATTTGTACATACAGAGGTATATCTTAGTTTAACCAGACCACTGAGCTGATTAACAGCTCTCCTAGGGCTGGCCCGAAGGATTAGATTTATTTTACGTAGCTAAGAACCAATTGGTTACCTAGCAACGGGACCTACAGCTTATTGTGGAATCCGAACCACATTATACCGAGAAATGAATTTCTGACACCAGAAATAAATTCCTCTAATTCTTCATTGGCCGGCCGGAGACTTGAACTCGGGTCTAGCAGAGTGCTAGCCGACAACTCTACCGACTCTCCCAACGAGGAACTTGTACATACAGGAGAGCATTATGTTAAGAATTGCAATATCATTTTAGTTTGTGTAATTCATCAGCAAATCTTTCGCTGTTGCGTGTGAAAAACGGTATTCTGCGTTCTTAACAAGGCTCCCCGTTTTTAAAGAAATTAAGAACTGTTTCAAGATTGGAGATAAGGCAATTAGATTCGTTGGCCAATTAGGTGCAATTTCATATGCACGTAGCCTTTACCATGGTCTATTATTCAACAGATTAGCCAGTCAGCCTTTAAAATTAAGCCTCTTCTCCGCATTAAGCCTGCTTAGCTTGCAGATTGCTCGTGCTCATTTACCAAGCTAACTATTACGAATTTTAAATATCCTCTTCTGTTCAGACCTCACACATATTGCTGAGATAAAGTCTTTTAAAATAAACTTGAAATTTTACTTTCAGGGAATATTACTTCAGTGATGATAATCTTGCTAATGATATATTCATGAGAAGGAAGATGTCAAAAGAGGGGTATATACCCCTGTAATCTGAAAACGTTTGTTACCAAGCTCACAAGTTCAAGATAAATAACTGGTAAGGTAAGAAAGGTTATTAAGAAGAAAACGATCTCTGGAAAGAAAATTCAGGAATTATTCCTCATTAAGGTATGCGTGACCTGGTGTGTTAATTATATGGCGAGTGATTATAGGTGAATATATTTATTACCTTGACGTATGTACATGCATACATACATACATACATACATACATACATACATACATACATACATACATACATACATACATACATACATACATACATACATACATACATACATATACATATATATATATGTGTGTGTGTGTGTGTGTGTGTATGTAGCATGTATATATATAAACAAAATAGAAAAGTTTTGCGATAATAATCTTCACTGAGGGCTAGACTTTCCTTGACATTAAAAGCCGTAGATTTTTCAACCCGTGATTATATTTTCATTCAGCTGAGGAGCTAGTTTTTTTTTTAAATAATAATAATGATACACTTTAAGATACTTTCTCTAAGCCTTACTTGACGTATTTGTTAAATTAAGTAGTTTGTTAGAAATAAAGACTGAAAGTTTTTAGAATATTATTACATGTTTCGGTGACATCATTTTGCAAATTTACGTTTCAACAATTATTCATATGAAATGAGAAAATGAGAGACTGACAGAGTAATGCTTAGGCTAATGAACACTTATATTACCGTTTTCATTTTTAACATTTTTGTTTTTAACTTTTAAGGTCATCGTCACATGGACTTTTTTATTTTCAACTTCTAATTCTTATCATTTTTTCTGCCATGACAAAATGACAGCACTGCAGTTTTTATTCTTTTGTGGGGGGCGGTTGCTGTGCCTCGATATACCTTAATTTTTGTGGACATCTACCTGCAGTTCGTTTTCATTTAGTGGCACGATATTATTCATACCTCAACCTTGACTTTCAGTTATACGATTAAAATGTCAACAAACTGATTTATAAGCATTTTCATAATGATCTTTCTCTTTTAAGATATTTAGTTAATTAACAGGTATAAAATATTTCGTACGAATGATTGCATCTAAGTTTCGAAACTTCGGAATACAATTATTTATTTTAACTTATTGGTTCATTGATATATCATCAATATAGCCTTTTTACTTAATCATTTACTCCTTTTTTCTTTAATTGCGTCATCTCGGTTTTCTCGCCTTGCGAATCATAGATCAACAATTCGATCAGGGCACGAAAGCGCATTTCTGAGATTTCGTATTCTTGATGTTACTTTTTATCAGCTTGAACAAAAGGCATTTTTATGTTGTGGTACATGGTCGTTAGAGTATTTACATTCTATGGTAGCTAAAAAGCTCACTCCTTCTATTGTAAATTTAACGACAAAGAAATAAGTTTATTTCAATGATCACTCTTCATTTGGTAATTGAGGAAAACATCGAAGTCCCGCTCCTTCAGATACTCAGTTATGTTGTAGCGAAGGCGTGAGTAAGAGGCTGCGTCTACGAACTTACTAATTCATTCAAACAACAAGCAAACAGGTCAATAGCTCTTGCGAGCGGAAATGTAGTGCTTGACATGAGGCGAACAAAACAGAGGTCAGAGTACGATCAACTGTGTTTGTTGGAGGATGGAAAGATGTACATAAATCGGTATACAAGACACGAATGAAGTTTTTGCGGGAGGATGGAAAGATGCACATAAATCAATAAAGGAGACACGAATGAACTTATGATACATATAGCTGGAAGGCTGACATTATAATGCTTGCGCGAAGAATGATACATCTAACATAACAATGATATGAATGGTAATTTATGTACAAAGGATGCGTGGTGTCTGCTGTGTTTCTTGTACGCATGCGCTTGGCGCGTATGTAAGGAGATGCTCATTGTGAGATCAGCTGGCCAGGTAGGATGGACGGTGTGTGGGTTCGTGTAGGACCCTACAATGTAATATTCAGTCTAGATCTACGTTTGCAGATTTAGTTTCGACGTAATTTGATCAGAGCTCCACTGGAACATTATCCACAAATGCGTAACCTAATATAGCTACAGGTTTTTCTAAAAGTATACCCTCATTTCTTTGTTAGTATACTTCCAGAACTTCATACCACAAATATTTGCATAATTTTCCATATCGCATGCGTATGATATTTCTAGATATGCTGCATAATTATGATATATGAAACTGTTCACGATTTTATAATCTTCTTTAAACGAAATTTAAAAAATAATAAAATAAGTGAAGACTGAGTATGTATGTATATGTACTGTGTATATATATATACTATATATATATATATATATATATATATATATATATATATATATATATATATATATATATATATATATATATATATATATATGGTACTTATTGCAGAAATAACAAAATATCCTTCATTAATTTTCGACTCGAGCGGTGATCAAAGAGCACTGGCAATATACAAAATTAATGATATGCTCTCCGTTCCTCAGTCTCTGTTGCAAATATTTCGGAACAACACGAGCCGTAAAAGATAGTTTTATATTCTCATGAAATTCCGTATTTCCAAGTATTTGTGGCTGTGTGGAAAAATATAATTTTAGATACTCCGTTTTCCTTTTTATTGTCCTGCATTTTTATGAAGGTATATGAGATATGAATATTAATGCTATATGCAATCAGGCAACGTGAGTTTGTGAGGTGTCCTGTAATATATAGAATAGATATCATGGTGAGTGATATTAAATAGGGATTATTTGAATACATATTACCAGAATGCTTATTAATTTTCAGTCTGAACATCTTGTATAATTCCATCGTATTGAATTCTAATATTATATTTCGAATATTAATCCATGACGGAAATGAATGTATCTGATTTTACAATGTGATAATTTCCCTGAACCAAGAAGATTACTTCATCAACATTCTACCGCATTCCTTCTTGTCTTTATTTATATTAAGAAAAATACAAAACATTTATGTATGTTACTCCTTATAGATAACGACCGTCTTGCTTCCTTTGATTATGTATGTAATCGGTGTACTGCAGTATTCTACATTTCAAGAAATATATATTTTTTTTTTTTCATGTGGAGTACTGAACTATAGTCCACGAATAATGAAGTCCCTGTTGGGAGTTCTGTCGCCCAGAGTAAAGGTACCTTGATCAGAAATTTAGGACGGTACATAACGTTCCTACGGTCAAGGACTTGCCATCTGGATCCTCTCTTATATTGCCGTTACTTACCAGGGTTTAGGTGCACTACTGTGGTTACAGTCAAAATACTTATCGATTTACCCAATTAGTACTGTATGGTCCCTGCTTCACCTCACCAGTACCAAAAACCATGTTCCGTGTTTATCAAATTCGATTTCTATCATCATAATTACTAACGAACTTGCAATAGGGATTTACATCATCATAAAGGATACAATTTGTCTTGGCTGGTTACATTCTCAAAGTGTTCTTACGGGACTCTGTCGTGCTAGGTTACAAACTTTCCTATGTTCTATGCAATTTTTTTTATAAGCAAAAAATCTACTCGTCTCGGCATCTCTTGTGCTAATGGTTTCGACATTCGTGGTCGGGGCAAAATGTATCAGGCGCATACTGAACATATGGGCACAGCTAATTCTGCTTTATTTCTAAGTTTTTCAGGAATTTTTTCAAGTCTTAGGTAATGTTTGCTGGGCTCGACTGTGAGACATTTGTTGCGGAAGAGTATGGCAAAGTATAACGAATTTAATGTTCCCTTAAGCAAGGGAGCATTATGGAAGTTTTTACATGCACCTCCTTTCACGACTCAACCTTGGCCATACTCTCAGAAATACACGCAAACGGCTATGCAAACTCTCGCCAATTCTAAGTTATCTATAATTCTTGCGCTCATACTGTATGATTTATAAAACGTTGTCTTTAATTAGCGTCTGGCTAGGAGCACATACTTCTAATAGTTCTCTATCGACTTTAATTAAAACTTCTGTAAGACCTTGATGGAAAATGTTATGAAAGAGTAGGTTGGTTTATTAATTCGAAAATAAAGGGATCCCCCTCTGTTTGAGGCAACGGGATAATAATTATGAATATAGGGAAACCAACGTTAATATGGGTGGGTTTATTTATATAGAACCTTTCCTATGAATCTATGCACATGACTGCCTAACGTCATTTTGTGAAGTGGGTGATTTTAATTGAATAATCAATGATAATGACATCTTTCTTAGTGCATTTCTTAAATAGTATGTATAGGAGAAAGACAATCGCCTGGATGCGATGGTCTACCTGCTGAAGCTTTCAAATTCTGCCATCCGATAGTTTACATTTTTATCACGCCGAATAAGGCGTTCTTTTTAATGCTTGTCGAGTTTTTCAACTAAAAGTTACAACATTATTCGGATGAAAAGTATTTAATAAATGCCGTATTGGCACGAGAAATTACAGTAAATGTAATTAGTCAGTTAAACCTGAAAATATTCATTTGGCCAGTAGGCAAACTTTTGTTCTTTGTTCAGACAACCGAATACTGACAGTCGAATATTATTTATTCACAAATGTCACATCAACATGGGAATATCTCCATATACATTATCCAATCGCAAACATTGCTGCCCCGAACTTCGATATGTAAATAGCTTTTTCATACAAATTGAATTTCTGTCTGTTACCCTCCCTGGCGTTCCCTAGCTATTAACAGCAATGATGAACGAGATGAGGTTAGCCTTTGATACATATGGAAGAAATGTTTGCCTGGCATATAATTCTATATTTTTATTACCGAAGTTTAGATTATAAACTGTGTCAGTATTTGGTCAACATTCAACACTGACCATTTTTTTTAGATGTACTTAATGCTTAGACCACTGAAAGGTGTGCTGTAAGGTAATATACTTTGAATTGAATTCTGTTGTAATTGCATCAAAACAATGTTGTCTGATTAGAAGTTTCGTTATTAGCTATTTCTAAAATGCACAACAAAGCACAAATCCACAGTAAACAGCTCTGTAAAAATCATTTGTGATTCTCCTCTACAATATAAAAGCGCACAACATAAAGAGTAGAGTAATCAGAATTGTTTTGATGCTTGTAAGCTGACCTTCAACTATTGTATTTCCAGTGATAATCTCTCCTTGATGGACTAAAACGGCATCACCTTTTTATTATTACAAATTGTCAATTATAAAAGGATATTTAGTCATTGGTTATGTCCTTATTCTTCATGCTCAGGTTCTTTTCGTTAATTTGACCTACATTAGCTTTGACAATTCCGAAGATAAAACCTTTGAAATTTAAATCACGAGAGGACCATGTTGGGAGACCGAAAAGTCCAGAATACCAACTATTTACATACATCCACCCAGGCAAGAATCACGGAGTAGACTGGTATAAAGCTTGCCAACTTTTGTTTAGGTGAGATGTAATCTAAGATATTCAAAAAAGGACTGATTATATTGCAAAACTGAAAAATCTAATTAATCTCAATTTTACCAACACATTTCTCAGTCTAATACATTTGTACATATCACTCATTCCAGTCTTCTGGACTAGACAAGGACTACCCCTTCTTTAGCAGTGCATCTTTTGATTATCGAAGAAATTCGCTCTACGGCTTTCCAGTTCGGTGCACCTTGCACTTTCTCATAACAACCAGCTTTATCATCTTAACCAATCAACTGTCATAGATCTCTGTGTCACATCCTCACGCTTTAAAAGAAAAGACTGATAACCTCTCTCTCTCTCTCTCTCTCTCTCTCTCTCTCTCTCTCTCTCTCTCTCTCTCTCTCTCTCTCTCTTGTAATAACAATACGGAGTTTGAGGCTGCAAACCACATGTTTGAGAAAATTTGGTAAATTTGTCATGGAGGGTAGTGAGAATACTGTAATTCTAATTTACCTGATCCTACAAGATAAAAAATGTGATTTATGTTAACCAAAAAAAAAAAAAAAAAATGGGGTTTTCTCACACACATGCAGTACACACGATTTTCTTCTGTTAGTGGTTTTACATTTTGTAATATTTACTTGACTACTTCTGAATTTTCTCATTTACACACGCGTGTCTTTTATATTGGAAAATATGAGGTTACAAATTTATCAATCAATCATCGTGGTGGCGATGGGTTGTTATCGATTCTAAGTACAGAAGCTGAATTAGAAGTGTAATGGGAAAATTATTCCTTTAAATGTTATTGATTTGTTTAAGAATTGATTCATCATCCTCCTCTAATATCTTTACACTACTGTTGTAAGAGTGATTGTGATTATAAAATGTTTTCATTTTTGTTGTGGACATCGAATGCATAGAAGTGTAGCCAGTCCCTTGTTTTGTTTTTCTTTCGCTCTGAATGTGGGAGCGCTGTCCTGAATCATTCGTCTGCATATTGGTAACACTAAAGAAACATGTAAGGGACGAGAACGCTGTTGGTGTGAAAAGGACGTCAAGCGGTCCACCCTTCATTTTGGCTATTTTACCAAATTATTAATACAAGTTATTATCTATCCCTTGCAAGGTAAGCTTTTAAAGTCATAATGTTACCGTTAGTTCATTAGTTGGAACAGATCAGTATCATGAAAGAACAGCAGCAGACGAAGATTTAAGTGCAGCGTTGTTGCATGCCCAGTCAAACGTGATTGCAACGCCTTAATGTGAAAATTTTCGTAGTCGTGAAATATTCTTCACATTCATTAGTTGTCATGATATTTTGCTGTGTTAGTTTGAGTTGTAACTTAGCGTTTGATAGGGTTGTAAAACGTTAGAAAAAGATAGTTATAAGTATTTTGTTTATGTAAAGTTTTTGTAGATACCAGTGCCTAAAGGGGGCCACAAAATGGCCGTCCGACATGGTATCTTGGGTTTACCCCTACCTCCCTCATGGCAGTTTCCACTGCCGATCACGATTTTAGACTAGGCTATACAGTAATTTAAGAAGGCCTATCCTAGACTAATCCTGTTTGAATGAGGAATTATGACAATTTTTGTTACAAATAGCTTAGGCTATATATATATAAAAGTTCATGAAAACTTAATTACATAGGACTTAGCCTATACCCTCATTAAACTAACCTAACTTGTGGCCTATTGTAACCTAGTAAAATCAGCCATGTAAACTTTGCATAGGCTATCCTTAACGATTTCTGAAGAGGCCTAGCCTAGACTATATCCTGTTAAAAGGCACCTTAGCCTAGTTTTACCTCGTTTTAGTTTAAGTGTTTCTCAGAAATCTTTCAGGTAGTCTTATCCATTGACATATGTTGTGTACAAACATTTAGTACTGTGTGGAGTAGGGTATCAAATGATTTACACCTTACTGTAAATTAATTGATTCCAGGGCTGCTCCATTTTTTATACTTACCCTGTTGTGAAGGAAAAGCAATTCCCATAGTATGTAGTTCATATGTGTTCTTGAGATCTCTCAATATAAAGAGTTATTTTTGTTGTTTTAAAATACTCACTTGTATTGTTTTCTTGAAATAAAATTAAATAAAAGGAATATTTCCAGGGACCTAGTTCAGGAGTCCTGAAGAGTATGTAAATTGGACCTAGTTCAGGAGTCCTGAAGAGTATGTAAATTGGATCTAGTCCAGGAGTTCTGAAGACTATGTAAATTAACCAAGTCCGGGAGACTAGACCTGGGAGAAATTTGGCATGATGTAATGAGTAATAAAGAAACGAACTGAGTACCAGGGATTTTCTTCAGTACCATCGTACCTTACCACTAAAAATGGAAATCAGCACTTCAATTGCCTCCCAGTGGGAAGACATCACCTGGCCTCATCAATAATAAGACCAGTACACCCAAGGAATATCATGTAATAGCAGGTAGGACAGGCCTACCCTAAGTCCCAGGCAGCGTAAACGTCAGTAGTCTTCATACCCACCGTGTCAACTATGACACAGTACCATTCCCCGATCCCTATCTCCAGGCAAGAAGACTGACAACAGTGCATCTTTATATTAGTATTATTATTCTCTCTTATCTCATATATCTTAATGTCTTGGTGGGGGAAGAATTCTCCTGTGACATTTGGTGGCAGCTGTGTTGGATCTTTAGTCCAGTGCTATTGATCCATACCCACTGTGCCTATATATTATGTAGGTCACTTATAATGTTTTGTCATATTGTATGCATTTCTTTATACAATATTGTTGATTTTTATCTGATTAAGGTAATGACTTATTTACATGCATATTCATTATTTCTATGGTGACGGATGGTATGGTGTTGTCTGTATTGTAGTTTACATTTTATTGTTTGATTATATATAAGTGTTTGAAATATTGTAACAATGGCAACTGGTAATGATGAATCATATATTGATCTAATTCAATTAGAGCAAGAAACACAACAAACATTACAGACAGTTAAGAACTTCACTCAGTCCTACCAGGACGTTTGGTCTCAAGTGGGAGATCTATCATATCAAATCAAAGACTTGGACCAGAAGTTGGTTGACATACAGGGGACAATACAACACTTAACACCCAAACATAATAACACGCAACCACACATCATGTCTCCCTCACGTCTCATTGAAGAGATATAGACTCTTGTATGGTGATGTACATAGACTTTTGCTGAGGGGAGAGACTTTGTTTCCCCCAGTGTAGTAGAGACTCATGTTTTCTGATGTTGGTAGTGATGTACAGTACTGTAATTTTGTACGTTTGTATGTTCTCTTTTTGCTTAGTTTAAGGTTGATGAAGATATGGTTTTTTTCTATTCACAATGGCCAGTAATGTGAAAACTTTATAGTTTTGAGGTAATGAACAAAGGAATGATGTAAACCATTTTGTGCAAGATTTCACATAGTGCCATGGTTGGGAGTGCAATTGTGGTCGCCCTGGTTGGGAGTGCAATTGTGGTCTTATGGGTCTTGTCTTATAGGAAACTGTCAGAGTTTTGCTCTTGTAGTACTGGTTTGGTACATCTTAGAGGATAGAGTACACCACTTTCCAAACCCCTTTGAGATTCAAGTTTAGAGTCGTTTCTAGCCAAGAGCTCTGGTGAGTTTGATAATCATTAGGACGCCTCAATAGGAGTAAATTTTGTCTTCATATGTGGAGAACTCTTTTGTTGCAGAGTGATGTGACATCCTGTGTAAGTGGAGTCAATCCAACCCCAGTATTAGGCTAGACAAAGCTATTAGGAAAGCTGTATTGAATGCACACCTATAGGGTAGTGTCCCCATTTAGTACTCAAGTATATCCTTGTGTTATGTTGTTGCAAGAGCCCTTTAGCCTCTAGTTGAGATCGTTGCTTGTTTCTACTGTACAAGATCTATTTTCCACAGTCGCAGACCCATCTAAGGAGATGTTTGGTTCCATTAGGGAAAGTTGTCCTTGATATTAGAGTGGACATGAATCAATTCTTCCCCGAGGGAAAAGCTTTGTAATGGGAAAATTATTCCTTTAAATGTTATTGATTTGTTTAAGAATTGATTCATCATCCTCCTCTAATATCTTTACACTACTGTTGTAAGAGTGATTGTGATTATAAAATGTTTTCATTTTTGTTGTGGACATCGAATGCATAGAAGTGTAGCCAGTCCCTTGTTTTGTTTTTCTTTCGCTCTGAATGTGGGAGCGCTGTCCTGAATCATTCGTCTGCATATTGGTAACACTAAAGAAACATGTAAGGGACGAGAACGCTGTTGGTGTGAAAAGGACGTCAAGCGGTCCACCCTTCATTTTGGCTATTTTACCAAATTATTAATACAAGTTATTATCTATCCCTTGCAAGGTAAGCTTTTAAAGTCATAATGTTACCGTTAGTTCATTAGTTGGAACAGATCAGTATCATGAAAGAACAGCAGCAGACGAAGATTTAAGTGCAGCGTTGTTGCATGCCCAGTCAAACGTGATTGCAACGCCTTAATGTGAAAATAATTTTCGTAGTCGTGAAATATTCTTCACATTCATTAGTTGTCATGATATTTTGCTGTGTTAGTTTGAGTTGTAACTTAGCGTTTGATAGGGTTGTAAAACGTTAGAAAAAGATAGTTATAAGTATTTTGTTTATGTAAAGTTTTTGTAGATACCAGTGCCTAAAGGGGGCCAAAAATGGCCGTCCGACATGGTATCTTGGGTTTACCCCTACCTCCTCATGGCAGTTTCCACTGCCGATCACGATTTTAGACTAGGCTATACAGTAATTTAAGAAGGCCTATCCTAGACTAATCCTGTTTGAATGAGGAATTATGACAATTTTTGTTACAAATAGCTTAGGCTATATATATATAAAAGTTCATGAAAACTTAATTACATAGGACTTAGCCTATACCCTCATTAAACTAACCTAACTTGTGGCCTATTGTAACCTAGTAAAAATCAGCCATGTAAACTTTGCATAGGCTATCCTTAACGATTTCTGAAGAGGCCTAGCCTAGACTATATCCTGTTAAAAGGCACCTTAGCCTAGTTTTACCTCGTTTTAGTTTAAGTGTTTCTCAGAAATCTTTCAGGTAGTCTTATCCATTGACATATGTTGTGTACAAACATTTAGTACTGTGTGGAGTAGGGTATCAAATGATTTACACCTTACTGTAAATTAATTGATTCCAGGGCTGCTCCATTTTTTATACTTACCCTGTTGTGAAGGAAAAGCAATTCCCATAGTATGTAGTTCATATGTGTTCTTGAGATCTCTCAATATAAAGAGTTATTTTTGTTGTTTTAAAATACTCACTTGTATTGTTTTCTTGAAATAAAATTAAATAAAAGGAATATTTCCAGGAACCTAGTTCAGGAGTCCTGAAGAGTATGTAAATTGGACCTAGTTCAGGAGTCCTGAAGAGTATGTAAATTGGATCTAGTCCAGGAGTTCTGAAGACTATGTAAATTAACCAAGTCCGGGAGACTAGACCTGGGAGAAATTTGGCATGATGTAATGAGTAATAAAGAAACGAACTGAGTACCAGGGATTTTCTTCAGTACCATCGTACCTTACCACTAAAAATGGAAATCAGCACTTCAATTGCCTCCCAGTGGGAAGACATCACCTGGCCTCATCAATAATAAGACCAGTACACCCAAGGAATATCATGTAATAGCAGGTGGACAGGCCTACCCTAAGTCCCAGGCAGCATAAACGTCAGTAGTCTTCATACCCACCGTGTCAACTATGACACAGTACCATTCCCTGATCCCTGTCTCCAGGCAAGAAGACTGATAACAGTGCATCTTTATATTAGTATTATTATTCTCTCTTATCTCATATATCTTAATGTCTTGGTGGGGGAAGAATTCTCCCGTGACAGAAGAATTAGAGGAATTTATTTCTGGTGATAGAAATTCATTTCTCGGTATCATGTGGTTCGGATTCCACAATAAGCTGTAGGTCCCGTTGGTAGGTAACCAATTGGTTCTTAGCCACGTAGAATAACGACGTTTGTTTTATAGTCCTCTGCTTAAAGGGGTCAATCAATTGTGGCATTAGTTCTCGTTAACTCCTATGTAAATATATATATGCATATATATATATATATATATATATATATATATATATATATATATATATATATGTATATATATATATATATATATATATATATATATATATATATATGTATATATATATATATGTATATGTGTGTGTGTGTGTCTGTGTATGTAGCCTATGTATGTATTCACGTATTTGTATGAATTCCATGCGATTACGAAAACATAAAATCGGAGTCATTTTAAGACCATTAGTATGCGAAGTTCCGTCACTGAAAAATATGCTAAAAGCTAATAGTGACTAAGTAGTTGAAAAAAAAACATTAATGCTAATGTTATAGACTACACGATGATAATTAAAATTAATCTGAAGCGCATATTTTCGACTGCATCTTGTCATGGATTAATTCTTTTGCGCATAATATATCCGGTTACATTTAAAAGATTCTGAATTTATACCTGCTTATAATGTACATTAATCTCGCAAGTTTTATAGGTTATTTAAAGGAAGTTTTAGGGGGATAACAAATATTCGTTCTCAATGATCATTCCGGATAAAGTTGAGTAAACCTTAGTTTACCCAGACCACTAAACCGATTAACAGCTCTCATAGGGCTGGACCCAAAGATTAGACTTATTTTACGTGGCTAAGAACCAATTGGTTACCTAGCAACGGGACCTACAGCTTATTGTGGAATCCGAACCACATTATACCGAGAAATGAATTTCAATCACCAGAAATAAATTCCTCTAATTCTTCATTGGCTGGCCGGAGAATCGAACGCGTTCCTAGGAGAGTGCTAGCCGACAACTCTACCGACTCATCCAACGAGGAACTGATCATTCCGGATAACTAACAATTCTTTTTCATCGCAGATCTCCCAGTCAAGTAAAATGATTACAAATGATAGCATAGCAGAATTTCTTATTATATATATATATATATATATATATATATATATATATATTTGTGTGTGTGTGTGTGTACGTATATAATACACACATATTTACATATATATATTATATAATATGTATATACATATATATATGTGTGTGTGTGCGTGCGTGTGTATGTGTGTATATATTTTTTTCAATTCTGATCACTGAAGAACGTGGACAGTTGGTAGGTGGCATGTGCAGCCGTGGAATAAAGATATGCACATGTAGAATAACGACGCTTGTGTTATAGTCCTGTACTTAAAGGGCTAAATCAGTCATGGTATTAGTTCTCGTTAACTCCCACCTGGACAGAGTCTGGCTTCCTGATCTCTACAAAAGTTGTTTAGAATTGAATATCAAGGTTAATCCGTTTGTGAAATCAGGTTTCGTGGGATTTCCTAAAAGATTCTCTCAGTTTTGCTGAAGACATATCCCAGAATCATTCTTTGTTGGGACGGTTAGTTTTGAAAACCAGTTTAACCGTACTCTCATCTATAATGTGATCATAGTCCGTCATACCGTACTCCCATCTATAATGTGATCATAGTCCTTCATACCGTACTCCCATCTTTAATGTGATCATAGTCCTTCATACCGTACTCCCATCTATAATGTGATCATGTGATCATAGTCCTTCATATGTTCCAGATTCAGAGAAGAACTTCTATGAAGTTCTTATCTGAACTTCATAGTAGTCCATGCTTTATTTATCTTTATGAAATAAAACTACCTGTCTCGCTGACATAAATTTCAAGAAAGTTATTCAATGATATTTTCGATTAACCAGAGTAAGCTTGTGCATGTAAGTAGCACACTGGGCAAGATATCTTATCAAGTCATACCTATATCTGGTAAGAGTTATTAATAAATAGGCAAACACAAATATATACTATATATATATATATATATATATATATATATATATATATATATATATATATTTATTTATATACTGTATGTGTGCGTGGGTGTGTGTGTCTACATATGTGTGTGCGTGTGCTTGTATGTTAATATGTCTGTATGCATGCATTTACAAACAGCTATATTACATTGTCACGCCACATGCAGTGTAACCTGTTAAAAGGCTATTGTTCCAAGTCCATCTCATGTTAGTAGGGGTGCGAGCGTGGGGAAGGGTGTCCGAGGGGCGAAAAAATTCTTTAAAATGTCCCAGGTCAAAAAGTGTTTGCTTTTCCTTTCCCCTTCTGTTTAATTCTTAGATATTGCTTTCGAATTTCCCCAGAATCAATACAGAAGTAAAACTGAAGACTTCCAATTTACAGGATGAATGTGCCTCCTACAGACTCCCAAAGGTCTCGAAAAATAGATAAAAAGACCCCTTTGAGCAGGATATTATCTTATTTTTTTTTCATTCATCGTTCCTTGATCTATTTGAGGAGTATTTACTTAAGGAGGCTTTTTTCTCTAAGTCTCAATACAGTTTCTTCCAGTTCAGTTGAGAATTGTGTACACGATAGTAAATAACGTCATTATGTAAACATCAAGGGACAGGTTGAACTCTATTTTTAACGCTTCTTTCATTGCTTCATATTACATCGAAAGTCCTTTTGCTAAGGTAAAATATTAGTCTCAGCACACGAAAAATATACCGATACAACATATGTTGTTTTATATATATATATATATGTATGTATGTGTATGTATGTATATATATATATTTATATATATATATATATATATATATATATATATATATATATATATATATACGTGTGTGTGTGTGTTTGTGTAATGACTCATATAAGTGCGTATATATTCTGCGCATCTCTCTTAATAGAACGCCTCTCGTTTCCCACCGCATTTGAAAATGCGTAGAGTACCTTCTCCAATAAAATGAAAACATTTCCAAGTTTATTTTGGATGTATGAGAATATCAACTTAAAATTATACTTAAAGTGAAACGTCATGAAGCAAACTAGGACAACGCAGTTAAACATCTACATTTATTTAGCCTTCAGACAGATAACATTTCCTACGTCCATCGAACCATCGAACACAGGGAATTCGAATATTCAATATTCATGAATGTCACATCAACATGGAGATATCCTCATACGTATTATCCAGTCGCAGATTTCAGCTCCCAGAACCACGAAGTGTAAATGACTATTTCATGCAAATTGGCATTCCAGCTATTACGCTACTCATTCCTGGCCTCTTAATACATAAGGCAGATACAGAACGAGGTACAGATGAAGTGTAAATGGGAGTAATATTTAAACTGTCCATAAAAATATTTGACAGAAAATTTTACAGTAAATTTATTCCTAATTCTCTAACTGACCTTTGTCAAAGACTCAAATAACTGTTTTATATTTCTTTTTCTGTTGTATTTTCAAATTCAAAATTTTCCCCTTATGTGCAAATTTAACTCTAATGGGAGGTGCAAAAAAAAAAAAAAAACAAAGCGAAGAACCTATAAAGCGGTGACAACTGTGTGGCATAAATGAGAAATATTCATTATGATCTTTAGTTGGAGATAGCAATTATTGAAAAATAAATGGTTTTCCTTGATTTTCCTTAACTTCCCTCTTAATACATATTGAACCAGCAGCAATCTTGGTAAACCATAATCAGAGTCTATAAACCATAATTAGAGGCTTAGACTGGCCACAGATACATTACTGCTGATTAGTTTGATCGAAGGGAGAATATATAAAAATCCAGATTATCTTTCACTGAAACTCTTTTGCTTTCCGCAAGGCATTAAGGACACACTGACTTGAATAACTTTACCCCAACCTGTTGTGTGAACAGTCTTTATTCCTTAACTGAATTTGTCCTAACGAGCAAAACAAATGCGTTTAATTATATTTTGCACAACTCCACCCTTGAGACCTTCAAAATGACTCAAAATGTCTTACACGCGACGTTATTATATTACACTGAACAGATACTGGTGTTTTAATTTCCTAAATACATTCACAAAATTCCTTTTAAGTGAATAATAAATGGATTTTGAATCAGCCACTTTTTTTTATTTTCAATAAAATTTTCCACCAGGCATTATTGTTATTTACACAGAAATTAAAGCAAAGATTGGTGGTTTTATTATTTAAATCCTAAACACTATTAACAACTCTAGATAAATACTGGAAAATTAGTTTGGAAATGGCCTTTAATTAATGATTATCACTACTATATTTAAGAAAAATCAAGTTCTCAAACTATCTTGGTTAAAAACAAAGATAGTGATAATAAACCTGTCACATAGGCTGACATCTCTGCAACATTATACACTCGGCGATTTCCATATAATTAGGCGGCTTACATTCAGTGCGATACACGTGTTTTCTTTCTCTCTCTCCCTCCCTCTCTCCCTCCCTCCCTCTCTAGCTTTGTAAACCTGAAGTCCAGTAATCCATTATCATGATAAAAGATAGTTTGCAGTATCTCTCTCTACATCATAGGGAAATTTTACAGTTAAAATAATGGACATTGGTGAATAAGCTTACAAACGTAAATCATTTGAAATATTTGTAATAGACATTAAAAAAAATATTCTTGACCTTTGATCAGATCACAATATATATCCAATAAATTTTTAGCCAGATAAGGTAATCTCGAGATATCTTAGAAAAGCGAAGGTAAACATGAATGATAAAATGCCTTTATCACCTAGATTCATTCACAGTCCCCCCCCAAAAAAAACCCTGTAATGATTAACATCACAGTCATGCAACCTATCTAAAATATATTTCCTATGTTCAGGCTATATGTGTATTGTATTAATTTTATTTAGTTCTAGAATCACCATAGAAACAGGAAACGTGCATAACCTAAAAGATTCAGTCAATTTACGTATTGCTTAATTATAGAAACTGACTGTGATATATATATATATATATATATATATATACACATATATATATATATATATATATATGTATATATATATATATATATATATATATATATATATATATATATATATATATATATATATATATGTATATATATATATTAAAAAACTTTACTACGAGGAAGTTAAAAAGTGGTTGTAAATCCTGGCCGGTTTCGACTTTATATCTAAGCCATTTTCAGAGGGCTGGTATCTACTGCTGGAAATTTCAAGCGTATATATGCTAGAGGGGTGATAGAAACTTACATACAGACCATTTGAAACCAAATATTCTCACCTGACGGGAATTATTTTTTGAGCTCTGGAATTAGGACTCTTCTAGAGGTCATAACGTAGTCCTTATAGTTTTAATTATTCATGAGGGAAGGGACACTACAGTTACAAAAATAAAGCAATGTATGATCGAAATATGCGATATACAAATGCATTAGTGTCAGAACGACCGCAAAGCTTGTGAAACCTCTCTCTCTCTGC
>NC_089751.1:9847134-9849634 GCF_040412425.1 Macrobrachium rosenbergii
AACAATAAATATTATTACGCACTGAGCAATTACAGCATAAAGAATAAAGAAATATAATTTCTAACAAATAAATAAACGTAAAATTAGATCTAATAACAGCAATAGGACAATTAAAAACTAAAGCAATTTACTTACTAACAAATAATCAGTTAAGCAGGAAAATGACCTTCATGTGCCTTAATTAAGGAACTCAAATTCAAGACTTTAAGAGCATAATGCTAAGTTTGAGATTACTGGTTACATAGTAGCCACACGGCGTAAGGCAACCAGATATGGTATATGAGAAGACCAAGCTACCAAAAATAGCGCCGCCGACCCATGAATCCTTTAGGGCAAACTAGCCTAATTAAAAGGAGGGTTGGAGTGGATTTAGGGGCTTACCTCAAAATATCTTCAAGCATGCAAATAATGAGGAAGAAACGTATCGTTGAAAGTTTGCTATTTCGGTAATGTATTATTCTCCAATTCATGGAGTGCATTCGAGAGGCAGTCTAGCTCGTGTAAAGTTATACAGTACAAAAGCAAAACAGAATATATATTCATGTACACTCTGTTAAATTTTGTTTGCAGTTCTTCTACGGAAGAGTTCCTTCTGGCAAGTAGAGTCATTGTCAGTGAAATGAGGACTATTGGGAATCCGTTGAAATTATGAAAAAATTCTTGAACATCCACGTATGATAAATGATCTGTGATGCAAATATGTTTCAGTTTCAGCCACGGACAAATTTTATTAATTTATACTGCGATATTTATTTACATACATACATTATATATATATATATATATATATATATATATATATATATATATATATATATATATATATATATATATATATATATATATATATATATACATACATACATATATATATATATATATATATATATATATATATATATATATGCATGCATGCTTGCGTAACAAGAGAATAAAATGTATCCCAAGGGGAAAAAGACTACATAAGTGACTTTATGTATACCAGTTTGATTATAAGCATGCACTTCCGTGCATGACTGTGGATTTGTGCAGACGCACATAAAAAAATGCAAAAACTATAAGTGCTAAATATAAAAAACAAGTAAAAAATGCGCCGAAGTTTCTCGGCGCAATCGAGTTTTCTGTACAGCGGTTGATGCTGTGTGAAACTCTCAGCCACGGCCCGGTGGTGGCCTGTGTTTTTGGCATCTATAGCGGTGCCAGACGCACGATCATGGCTAACTTTAACCTTAAATAAAATAAAAACTACTGAGACTATAGAGCTGCAATTTGGTATGTTTGGTGATTGGAAGGTGGATGATCAACATACCAATTTGCAGCCCTCTAGCCTCAGTAGTTTTTTTAAATCTGAGAGCAGACAGAAAAAGTGCGGACGAACAGACAAATAGCCATCTCAATGGTTTTCTTTTACAATAACTAAAAACATTTCACCGTTATGACAAGCATCACAACCAAAGGCATTCTCACAACCGAATAATGTTTAATGAACTCATAATTCCAAGGACGTTCACCCATTGGTTGGCAAAGAGCTAACATACTAAATGGATGAGAGATTTGTCCTCTAACACATAAAATCCAGTTAGAAACCAAGAAATTGAAATAAATACAGCATCAGCATCAGGTACCTTTCTGGTATCCATTTCTGCAAACAGAGAAATGTCATGTCGGGTGACAGCAGTATTGGGGCAATCATTACAGAATAAGCTCAGTTAAGGTAAGAACCTTTGTACGGATATTTAATTTACAGCAATTGAACAAAAAATTCACATTGGATTGGATTTTTTAAGTTACAGTAATATATAAGAATATTAAATGACTGAAACAAATTCGCTTACGACTAATGTTCATTTCTGATTTAGTAGTATTCCATGAAAATATCAGACTCACAGCTATTAATTCGAATAACAAAAAATTACCGCAGACAAAATGATTCACGTTATTAATAAGCTTTTAAATATTAACTTCATTAACTTCTTTTTGACATTATTTTCGCAGTATGTATTTCATTTGTAAATCAACTGCTATTATTTTTGTAACAGCCATATTTGTTTGCAGTACAAGTTTGAATATGGTCCTTGTTCTTTTGACGAAATTACGTTTTTCGTATAATGATAAGATTGTTCATTTGAATATTAAGTACATACAAACTTATCTACAGATACTTTTTATTCATAAGCATCGTAAACTGAAAATTATACTTGATCATATCGCGATAGTCTCGCTCTCAGTTTATTTCCATCATTCATTTTATCATTATAACTATTTTTTTTTTTTGTATATAAAAGAAAGCGTTGATATAGACAGCGTTCTGCAATGAAGGCCAACATACTTGCGGGCGATTTTTGAAAGCTGTACACTTATTTATATTAAAATTGTATAATTTAATTATTTGAATACGCTAAGTTTTACGAATAAGTGACGTGGTAAACGGAATCAAATATTCCTCTCGTCGTCATTTGGATATAACAGAATTTGCGTTCATGCATGACAAGCCCCGATA
>NC_089751.1:9857134-9862134 GCF_040412425.1 Macrobrachium rosenbergii
CTGTGGGCTTGTTCCATAAGAATATGGTTCTTCTAAATAATAATAATAATAATTACTTTCGCTAGGCCAGAGTTCGATTCTCCGGCCGGCTAATGAGGAATTAGGGGAATTTATTTCTGGTGATAGAAATTAATTTCTCTCTATAATGTGGTTCGGATTCCACAATAAACTGTAGGTCCCATTGCTAGGTAACCAATTGGTTCTAAGCCACGTAAAAATAAGTCTAATCCTTCGGGCCAGCCCTAGGAGAGCTGTTAATCAGCTCAGTGGTCTGGTTAAACTAAGGTATACTTTTTGGAAACCGGGGATCTCTCACACGCATCCGAATACGTACATCCTTTCTTGAGATATGTTGCTAACACATCCCATTTTCACACTCACGTAACTGAGTGGAGAAAATGAGCTTTATTTGCGTTAATATAATTCTGAATCTACAAAGGATGTAATTACCCTAAAATATACACCCATAAGAAAGAATTATTAATATTACTCAATTATGAGTATTCTGAACTTGACTTTTGTTTATTTTTCGTCGTAAAATTGTAAATCGACGTTTCAATATTGAATTCGTAACCTATTTTCGTCGTCGTTTACTTGATTTTATCAAAGTATAAAGTCAGCCAAATAATATTGCCAGTATGCCTGAGGATTTAACATTAATAATAATGTCTCATGGAAGTCAAAACTAAACGTGAATTCCTTATGCCAGCGCAAGACGCTTGCGGGAAATGAATATAAAATCATTGTTATTCTCTGAAAATTGTTCTTTATCCTAGGGTTGTCCAAGAGCTATGTTTTACCGGCCAAATAACTTATATTACTATACATATCAACTGTACTGCAAAGGGGAAACAAATTGCAGTGATATGTTATTATGAATAATCAGGTCACGGAAGGTATAATTATTATTCAAATAATGTAATTAATGAAAGTGGCAAAGACTATCTGACTTAGTGAGAGGAGATACATGAATTTCCTTTAAAAAATGCTTTAAATATTTATCGAATTGGGGGTTTTATGACATCGTTTCTGGTTATCAAATAGTACTGATATTCAGAGAGAAAAAATTTCATTACATTTTTCACGTGAAGTGCATGGAAGGTGAATGGAAAACCAGGAACGTCTGCGCGACCAACTGAAGAGAAATTTCCCCCGACAAACATTACTTATGACCTCTCATAAATTTATTAATTGAAATATGAACTGGGCTAAACTGAAATATAATACTACATGTATTTATGTAAGTAATGCCAAATGTTAATTGAATATTAATATTGATATACCCAGAGAAAAACAGGGACGAAATCGAAGCACTGATACATGTCTGGGAACTTGACATCCACGGGAAATATGGACATCTGCATCCGGACCAGTCGACTGTATATTCGTGATTTTTTACGGAGGGAGCTTCATAAAAAGATGACTGCTTCAGTCCGATATGGGTTGTTTTGCAACCTGGTGGCGGCCTCACTAGGTCACTCTAAACATGGGGTTATCTAAGGCCAAAAGAATTAAATCAATTTAACTGCGGTATAACACCGTATTTCTTTGAC
Organism: Macrobrachium rosenbergii; assembly: GCF_040412425.1. NCBI lineage: Eukaryota > Metazoa > Arthropoda > Malacostraca > Decapoda > Palaemonidae > Macrobrachium > Macrobrachium rosenbergii. The sequence continues at coordinate 9,858,688 of NC_089751.1, forward strand.
TATCTTGTAATCCAGTAAAGTGAGAAGTTATGGGTAATTTTCAAAACTCTTCATAATGGTAGCAACAGGTTAGCCTCAAATGTGGAAAAGTAAATTTTATTAAGTGGCCGTGAAAAAGTCATTATATAAACCATACGTGAATAATTAAAGAATGCGATAAATGTATAAGTTTACGGTGAGCCATAGCTAATTCTTAACTCCATTCATCAGACAGTTATATAAGTCAAATATGTTGCTAAGGCTATAGACATCACGAAATATTACAATACTAGGAACTCTACAGAACGTATTTTCATATAACTTGAGTTGGGAGTTTGAGGTCGACAACCGTCACATGCAATAATGTTATCTGTGTCGCGGATTATCATCAGTGTTAGCTGAGCAGTCATGCACACGCCTATTCATTTCTGTACATTACTACTGTTTATGTTTATGAAAGTGGTTTTCTGTCTTTTATATGTATGGTTTATATTTGCCCATTTCTACCCATTTACTGCCACCCTTCCAATGAGGAAAATTGTATATATACATAAACACACACACACACACACACACACACACACACACACATATATATATATATATATATATATATATATATATATATATATATATATATATATATATATATATATATATATATATTTATAGAAGAATTATCACATAAATCATCATCAGATAAGAAGAAACTTGATTAAAATGTTTTTAGAAAAGTTAATAAGGTTATATGTATTTTTTTTACATATATATTTTGTGGAATTAACATCGGAAAAGCAAAAGACAGATTATTTCCCCACATCTTCAAAGCAAATAAACATGATGAATTTCTCAGTTTTCATTTTCATTTAGTTGTTTTATCGACTTTTCTTTGTCTATTTTGCTCATTATTTTTGGCTGATTCGCTACAAATTAAATATAATTTGAATTTTTCGTATTTCATTGTTTCTGTTAGTTGAATATTGTATTTTTTTTTTCTTAACAATAGGTTACCCTTTTCTTAAGACCGAATAGTTCCTCGTTGGACGGGTCGGTACCGTTCTCAGCTAGCACCCTGCTGGCCCGCGTTCGAGTCTCCGACCGGCCAATGAAGAATTAGAGGAATTTATTTCTGGTGATAGAAACTCATTTCTCGTTGTAATGTGGTTCGGATTCCACAATAAGCTGTAGGTCCCGTTGCTAAGTAACCAGTTGGTTCTTAGCTACGTAAAATAAATCTAATCCTTCGAGCCAGCCCTAGGGGAGCTGTTAATCAGCTCAGTGGTCTGGTTAAACTAAGGTATACTTAACTTACTTAAGATCGAATGCTTATGATCACTTTAGTTTTGTATCTTCGGTTACATCTTCTAAAAGCATTTTGTACTAAGTATCTTCGGTTACATATTTTAAAAGCAAAGTATAAAATTCTAAAAGACACGTTTTACATATGTAGGCACCAACAGTTCCTAATACAATTTCTGTCAAGGAAGAGGTGGTAAAAAATAGCGATTAGCCGAAGTAAATGTTACTTAACCTTTTTCTACCCGCACTTTTTCTGTCCGCACTTTTTTTTGTCCGCCCTCAGATCTTAAAAACTACTGAGACTAGAGGGCTGCAAATTGTTATGTTGATCATCCTCCCTCCAACCATCAAACATACCAAATTGAAGCCCTCTAGCCTCAGTAGTTTTTATTTTATTTAGGGTTAAAATTAACCATAATCGTACCTCTGACAACGATATAGGATAGGCCACCACAGGGCCGTGGTTAAAGCTTCATGAGCCGCTGCTCATACAGCAATTATACTGAGACCAACAAAAGATAGATCTATTTTCGGTGGACTTGATTATACGCTGTAGCGGCTGTACAGAAAACTTTCTTGCGCCGAAGAAACTTCTGCTCATTTTTTACTTTTTTTTTTCTTATCCGTGGTTTTCCAAATGTGTTGTTGTAAGTGACACGATGGCATTCACTTATATATTGTGACCGTTCGATCTTCATATACTCCAGCTTTAATTATACCATGCACATAATCATAATGCTTTACAGGCTAAAGCTCATATGATATTACAATTTCATTGTGGTTTATGAATCTTTATTTCTAGTGAAGTCAGTCCTTTTAAAAGTTGTGCAAAATATCTGCAATTTCTCTTCTGTTTCTGGAAAGAATCTGCTGCTAATAGGGTGAATTTACGTCAGGCTATTTTTTAGCACGAGATGAGCCCTTTGCTTTTAATGAACTATATTACAGATTTAGAAAGGGTTGGTGTATCTGAACTGATTCTGCATTGAACAAAAAGAGACGAAAAATTTAGCTCGTTTCTTATCTTAGAAACCTGCATAATGTTGACAAAACAGATCCGTTATTTGAGAAAAAAAAAGTTAAAGGAAACTGCAATCTGGGAAACATCAACAATTCCTTACTAATACCTTTATTTTTTTGGTGTGTGTGTGTGTGTGTGTGTGTGTGTATGGTCATCTTTAGTTTCTGAATCGATAAAACCATTGTCTTTTTAAAGGCTTAGATTTTCATGATTTAGTTGTATTCCATTAACGAATCACTTGTCAAATTGATAACTAGTTACTTATGAATAAATTTTGAATAAATTGCTCTAATTCTTCCTGCAGACTGCTAATGATATAAAAACTACATTTGTAAAAGAATGAATTAATTTCCAGTTCTGATCTAACTAATTCAAGTCCTCATACATACATTGAATTTAATATCAAACTTTTATTAGCACTATACGAATATTGTTATATGACGACCCTTACTTATCACAGTTAGTTTAATTAATTTCAACTGTCATTCGACTGTTACCGGAGATCCCTTTCTGAATGAACTGCATATTTATACTTCTACCCAAATTACATTTGGGATAAACTTGTTTTTTAAACAAAGAATTAGGATTCAAAACACAACTGCTGTCTAACATATAGTAACGACTCTAATTTGTTACTTGCTTTTTGTTCACACACACACACACACACACACACACACACACACACACATATATATATATATATATATATATATATATATATATATATATATATATATATATATATATATATATATATATATATATATATATATATATATATATATATATATATATATATATATATATATATATATAATCATGAAGCTACAAATGTCGCAATATCAAATTCACGCTACCTCGAGTATCTCCGATGGAGAATTATCACCGAAGGGGAATTTATATAAGTGATAAATGAATAAAACCACCAGGACGCCAACCCTTGACATGGACCCATTCAGCGACTCCAGTGGACGTTAACACCGTGCCATCAAGATGGCGGTGGTAACGTCCACTGGAGTCGCGGAATGGGTCCATGTCAAGGGTTGGCGTCCCGGTGGTACTTATTCATTTATCACTTATATAAATTCCCCTTCGGTGATAATTCTCCATCGGAGATACTCTCGAGGTAGCGTGAATTTGATATTAAG
>NC_089751.1:9864634-9874634 GCF_040412425.1 Macrobrachium rosenbergii
TGGTCACCGATGCCATTCCTTCTTTTCCCTTTAACGCGGTATATGTAGCCAAGGTCAAAGTAAAGAAAGGACAAAGATCAAATGAACCATAGACGAAACCGTTGTGGAGGAAAAGCACAAATTGTTCTGTACATTTAAGCAAAGTTCACCATTGGCATGCGAACCAACATACAGACACTTATATAGCTTCCTACGTTTGGAATATTATTATTATTCCTTTTACTTTAATTTTTTTACGGGAACAGGATTTTTATAGGAAATTCTGACTGATGGTGTTATTTATATGAAATTCTGATTGATGCAGTCCAATTTTTAGAACTAGTTGTCTCTCCTTGTCTTCTCAGAGTCGCATGACTTCTGATAAAAATCAATCAAATCTTTCCAAAGTTCCACGACATTTTTTTCTTCGGGAAGTGGGATGACATCAGATTTTAGAGATGCATTTAAAGATATGAATCCCCTCTGAGTAATTGTGGGTGATACTAGCTTTCTCTCATTTTGAAAAAAACCGTTGTCAACAATAGCCGCTTTACATGGGAAGCCTCACCAACAGGAAGTCAAACCAAATAAAATTCAACATTATCTCTGCATTCTCACTCGCTTCCTAGATATTAAGGTATTTCTGTATGAATACTTTTTACACCGCATATGTCCTACAGTCTCCATATCTTTATATCTTCATTACTTTCGACATTTTCACAAACACAGACTGTATTCCCCTTCTTTGCATTTCCACATTTCTAACCCTTTCAGTCTTTTTCCCCCCACATATGCTACATAAACAATTCATTTCAACAACTTCCCCTCTTGTTTCAGTGACACTTAGGAACTCACACACACACACACACACACACACTCACACACACACACACCCATCTCTTCCAAAGAGAAAAATTGACTTAACACTCCCATCATTCATATTACCTTTAATATCCATAGTTGTTCTTCTTCTCTTCCAAGTCTTTTGCATAGACCCTGCTTCCTTCGTTGCTTCACCTTCCCTGTGATTCGTCTTATCTTTTATCCTTTCATCATCCATTACATTTTAGTACATATGTATACAAATCATGGGCTTCCTTTCTTTTACTGTCCATTTTAACACTCACTACTCCATCTTCCTTGGCTTTATTTGCCATCATAATTTTCCATTTGTTCATATTTACTTCCATCTTCCCTATTCTCTAAATATTTTCTAACTGTTATTAGCTTCCAATTCCAACTATACCAAGACAATATTACATGATTTACAAATATAAGTTATAAAAAGAATCTTCCTTGGCAGTAACGAGATCTTCAAATTACGTTTTAAGGATATCAATGGCGGAAAATCTTCCCTGTTATTGGAAAACAGTTCCAAGTATTGAAAGGTAAGTCTTCAAAAGAAAATGAACACCAGACCACAAAAAAATGGAAGCTTTTATATAGACCTTCTCTTTCTAAAGATACGAGTATATATCTAATGGTTTTGACATATATCATGAACCTTTTTTAACACTCTCTTTTCAAAATCATGGAAAATACTGATTCCATGATCTTGTTTTGTATAATATAAAATTTCCTTGAAGCATTCGCAGAAATATTCTAATAACATATATTGCTTTTGCAATATGTCTACCCTTTATCATATACATGGCTTTTTTGTCATAAAAATGTAAATCTTTTTCTTGTTTGGGTGACAAATCTTTAACGTCTCTCGTGTTCCATTCCAAGTTAATGAAAACATCCTCTGTTCCAATAACGAGCGCAAAGTGAAATATTTCTTGACACACACGCAGTCCTTTCATTTTAGCTTACTGGCCTTTTGAGGCTGATTTATGACAGCCCATTTAAAATGGATATTCGCATGGCAACTATTGGGAAGCTCTCATGCACACATCAAACTATTCAAAACGAAATATAAGCCGATCAGAGCCAATCTTTTCCTTTTCCCTTTTGCTCTGGAAGCATACAAGTTCTTCTAAAAGTTATATCATATTGCTAACCTGCTCTGGCTAACAAACTGCCGAAATAAGAAACTGACAGCTGTTTACAACGGCTTGAAAAAATTGAGATGTTTATATTTTTATTTGCGTTCGAGGTAAAAATTTAACACCTTTCCACAATTTAATTACATTTCAATGAGTTTATCAATTTGATGTCAATGAATGTCTGCAGGAAATTAGTCTGGTTAACGTTCCGTGTGCGAGGTTTCCTTTTAAGAAATTACCATGCTTTTATATTTAGTATACGTGTCCACTATTTTGATTAAGAGTAAGATTCCACCTAAGGGAAGTACATACGCAGGAACGATTTTCACATATGCCATATCACTAATACCAGTATCCGTACTATTCATGAAAATGCACAAGAATTTCATTATCAAAAATAATAACGCTTAATGTATAAGGTTCTGTTATAAGTGTATCAGAACACAATTCATCCTCTTTCACATTTCAGTATTCTTTCCGAAGAGAATTTTCACTGAGACCAAGAAACCTTCACCTAGCATCCTTAAACAACACAACATGAGTTTTCCTTGGAAGGAAAAAATATTTCTCAGTTATAAGCATGAAAAGTTATAGTTATATTTAACCATTATTAGTATCACCACAGCCACAAAGAAAAACACTACTTTCGATAATTGGGAAAGGCTGTATTGGGTTCAGTGCTTGTGAAAGGGCTAGCTCCTCTAGAACACACACACATACACACAAACACAATCATATACATGTATATATATATATATATATATATATATATATATATATATATATATATATATATATATATATATATATATCAGTAGAGATGGCCAACAAAAGAGGAACAAATTAATGAAGATTAGCATTATAATTCGGAACAGCCATTTCTCCAATACTGACATTAAAATCAATTTTTAAAGCCATTTTTAAAATTAATTTTTCATAAATTCATACCATGCGTATGTAAGTGACGAAAAGCTGCATACTATATATATATATTATATATATATATATATATATATATATATATATATATATATATATATATATATATATATATATATATATATATATATATATATATTTACTAACATTTCAAGATATTTGTTTTATTATCAAAGCTGGAATAATACAATAAAATAAAATTATAAAAAAAGACTCATACTTGAAATTAAAACCAAAATATAATACAAAATTACATGGAAAAAAGGGAAGAAAAATTTTTCCAGTTTAACGAAGTAGAAAACCTGAGTGACATAAGCAAAGAATTCTAGGCCGGGGTAAATCACCTCGGGTAAAGAGTCGTTGAGGTAGTTTGGTTATTCAATCTTGGCACTAGTATTATAATAAAAGGAGATACAACGATAGGATGCGAACAATTAGGAACTTTAGGAAGTATTTTGAAATCTTCATAGTCAATTTCAGTCTGACACCTTTTGGCGTGTTCTCGAATGTTTGAGAACTCCGGATCGGATCATTTGACTCTAGTTCTGTAACTGATCCCCTCATGACAATCAATTCGAACTTTCACAGGCGGCGTGATGCACCCACGTATCTCCCCTGACTACATCGGCGGCAAGGAAATAAATAAACGATGTTTGAAGTCATAAGAGGGCTAATTTTGCTCTATTGAGCTTTGCTGCAGTTCTGATAGTCAAAGCCATGAATTAGGGAACCTGGTAGTCAACTGTGTGTTGGGCATAACCACCGTGGATTTGGGCACGAGGGTTGCAACTTCATCCCAAGAGATACGTTGAGCACTGTGAGACAACACCTTCGGGAGTCATCCCCTCGGTTAAGAAAATTAGATAAAAATTACTTGCCTTACAATAACATTTACTTGGTACTTAGTTTATTGAGAAAGCATTAGTTCACTGGCCTAAATTATCCCTCCTCTCCGATTAATCCCGATTACATCATACGAAAGCTAAGCTAATACAAATAAACTGTTCCGTTTCTCGTATTTAAAGGGGATAGAGTCATACCTTGCCTAAGTAACCTTCACCCTCCTACCCCACCTGCATTGATTGAATGCTACCTCCTCGATCAGACTGTGTGGGTACATCGGTAACTACTGTTGAATGTTTATTTTCTTAATTATAATCGAGCAATACAACTTGGTATATGGTACACTTAACAATCGAGTATTTTTCATCCTCCTCAAAGCACGCAGGAACATTTTACCCAGTTTACCACAAGTGCCATTTTACTTTCTACATTATAGATTTTTGACTCGTCTGTTGTTTTTAGACTTAACGGCTCAACCTTTCACGTCGAATATCTACAGTATATATGAATAAATGAAAATCCTGTATATTTTTTTTTAATTAAGGATACTTTTATCCTAATCTTATATTCAGTTAGTTTGTCTAACCATTATCTGTTAATAAATTTTCCGATCCCTCTTAACATATACAGGCATTTTATTATTACGACTGACATCCATTAATCAGATGCAGATAATTAAGTGAATTCTTCTTTTGAATGAAATTTAATAACACCCATTGTTTGACAAATATAAAGACATTTACCTTTTACTCAAAACACACCTTTACCCCAATTCGTAAATAGCAGATAATTGTTAATCAACAATTGTATTTTATCTGGTAAGCGAGATATTTACGGATATACTAGCTATTGATAGATATAACAGGGTAGTTTATTAAGGTTAAAATAATCATTTAAAATCTAATGCACAAGTTTGAGAATGATGTTAAACATTTCGCTCCCTAAAGTTTAATACTTTGTCTACTGCTCGAAGGTGACTAAAATTTGCGAAAATTCCTATTCATCCTTTATATAATTTTCGATCTGGTACGTACTCAGAATATAAGGATATCGTTAAATGTATGTTGTATGAGTCGACTGATACATACACACACACACACACACACACACACACACACACACACACACACACACACATATATATATATATATATATATATATATATATATATATATATATATATGAATATGTGTTTGTGTGAGTTTCAAAATACCATACAGCATACATTTAACGATATTCTTATATTTTGAATACGTATATATATATATATATATATATATATATATATATATATATATATATATATATACATATATATATGTATATATATATATATATATATATATATATATATATATATATATATATATATATATATATATATAATGTGTATGTATGTGTGTGTGTGTGTATGTGTGTCTACGGCTCACAAGTGTGCAAAATTCAGTGAGTCACTAGGGAGTGCTTGTGAGCACTTAAGGGTAGGAAGCGAGTACTGTATATAAAACAGTAAGTGGTAGAATGAAGAAATGAAAGATTTAGTAAGACCAAGAGAGATTTCATTTCAAATGCCATTGTATATGGAAACAAAAGAGCAGTACAAGTCTTCAGGTGGTTTGAATAAGGCAGGCAAGAGAAAAGCTGGTGAAAGACAAAAGAAAATTAAGTAATACAAATAGAGGGGAGAAGGTTAGCAATAACCTGAGGGAAAATAAGATGTTGTTCTCCGGGGGAGAAAACACAGAAATATAACTTAATGAAAAAGTGAATCCCAGTTTAAATGATGCTCTCTTCAAGTGAAGCCATTCCAGGGTCAACGAAAGGATTATTTTGAAGATTTGCTCGACGTGGAATGTAGATGTGGAGAGGAATGATGAAAGAATTGAAAAGGGAATGATTGTGCAGGATGCTGGGAGAGCTATTGAGAGTAGAAGAATAACACTAGTTAACAGGAATACAAGTGAGAGGGTATGGTATGTTGGCGACGGAAATAATAGAGTGGCTGAACGGTATTGTAAGGTACATCTGGTTGGAGGAATTTGTGAGAGGAACTGTTGTCCTATTGTTTTAGTTTAAAGGTAATAGAAGTAAACGTTGGAATAATTATTTTGACTAAATGTTATTTATTGTTCCAGGTAAGGTGCATGATAGTTTTTACTGAGAAAGTAACACGCATGATAGAGGAAGAACAGTGTGAATTTAGGGAAGAACGAGGATGTGGATCAGTGTTTATTGTAAACAGTTCAAGAGACCTTTGAAGATAAAAGGTACATGAAATACCTAAACTTTGAAAAAAATGAAATTAAACCGGTAGAAGTGGTGAGGACGCATAATAAATATGATTTGTGGAGACTAATTAAGAGTTTAAAATACACGTACTTTGTGTAAGAATATGTATGAGAGAGGGTAACTGGTTCGGTAGAAAATAGGTGCTGCCACAAGTGAGGATTATTCTTCAATAGTATTTTAATACATAATATGTAAAAAAAATAAAAATAAATAAAACAATAAAAGTAAACAGTAAGTAGCGTGAATTTGATATTAAACATTTGTAGCTTCATGACTGTATACAAATCACAGTGTGATAAAATTTCATACATATATATATATATATATATATATATATATATATATATGTGTGTGTGTGTGTGTGTGTGTGTGTGTGTGTGTGTGTGTGTGAGTGTGTGTGTGTGTTTCCACGTGGATAAGTGGGAATTAAGTGATCCACAAGTTATGGTTCCGAAAGTTCGGAATCATTGTACATGTACTGGAGATATATAATAACATAAATTGCATCAAGGTTAAGATCTTGTTCAAGAATGTTTTTCTATACAAAAGGTATAATTAAGGAATTTCTAATCATACGTTATCCACACATTTTCACGTGGTCATTGGTGATTGAGAGGCATTTTAATAATCCTTCGGGAACTATGGAGTATATGATAAGTAAGATATGCACAGCTATTCATACATTCGTATAACATAACATGCTGTTTGCATATATGAACTCAAAGAGTCTAGCGGAAGGGGATAAAAGAAGTAAATCGCCAGTACATCATCAGTGACTTCGCTCTGTGATTTTCCGAACGGTTTACGAACCATGCCGCAACTGCTCCCAACTCATTTGAATTTTCTATCTGGGGAACGAAATGGCAAACAAAATACAAAGGGAAGTCGTCCAGTACCTACAACCCAGTCACGAAGTAGGCCGAAAATATCACAGTGAGTCATCCTTTTCAAGAAATAGGCCTACTACTTATGGCTATGTCCTAGAGCAAATTAGGCCTACTTTCAGAATCCAGTGTTTACAACTATGAAGTAGGCTTATTTTTTCCCCAAACCAATCCAATCTAAGCACTGGGTATATGGTCCTGCTAAAGACGTAAAACGGCCAAAGACAGAAAACGCAACCGTTATGAATACCAAAAATGGTTGAAATATTGGAACATAAATTCAGTTTCAAACGGTTAGTTCAGTCTTATTGACTGGGACAAAAGAATTCAAAGATAATTAGATATGCAAAAACAAACCTATCAGAAACATCTGCTTAAACATCACACTTGATAGATCCCTTTCTAATGCCACATGCATTTAAGTTTATAAATATTACTGAGTCGCTGATTTTGAATATTAAATGATAAAACCATATTATGAAATAACGTTGACATAAAGCAAGGTAAACTGTTCTCCTTCAATATGAACATATATTTTTTTTATGGAAATATGTTAATTTGGATCATATTTGTCTCTAAACTAGAATTATGTACTATTCTCGCTTCCGTCCTATCAGATTCACTTATCCCCGTTACCACTAACGGATCCGGGGTTGGGGGGCACGTGCCCCCCCCCCACGAAAAATAGTAACAGAATAATAATATTGAAGATTTAGATAATAACATAAGTGAGAAATATGAAAACGGTAAAAAATAAAAAAAAAATCTATTATAGAAATAATATATATATATATATATATATATATATATATATATATATATATATATATATATATATATATATGTGTGTGTGTGTGTGTGTGTGTATAATATGAAAATTGGTGGGCCCCCCAACCAATGAAGTTTTTCCGGATCCGCTAGTGCCCGTTACATTTATAACGTAATTATCAACCTTCCCACCCAGTTGTAACCAATGTTTTCACTCTTTTCCTACAATTTAATGTCAGTTATACTTTCACTGATAAAAAATACAAGCTGCAGAGTTTCATGAATGACCTAAAGGAAGTGGAGAGAGTTGATAAATGTATATAAGTAAGCGTACTATTCCAAACTTATATGAGCCCTAGAGAGATCTGATGTACGAAGGGACCGTTCTTTAAAAGTATTAATAGTTTTCCAGTTATATCATAAAAATATGACAGGTTTTGGTCGTTTGCTATCCCCTAACAAACCTCGCACTATTTATTAATGTATTCTCATACACCATGGCAAAAGTATTTAAACTACAATATATATTCAATGTAAACTCTATGAACAAAAGTGTCAAGTAAGAAGGTATTAAAGAGAGTGGGATTGCTTAAGGACAATTTCAGTTTACACTAAATGAGAGTAAGGAACCACATTCCACTTGGTCCTTTTTCCACTTTAGAGCTACTGGGACCTCCTAACCAGCACTTTAAAACTTTTATCCTTGAATGCATTCCAGGAGAACTTATAAAAAACCTTCTCATAAAAGCAATGACTTATTTGATTTCATCTGTATATCACATATTCAACTTGGGTGATGACACTTCTCATATGCTTCCAAATTCTAAAGACTCCGATACGGGTAAGCTGACATTTGTATTGGAGTACTAAACACAAGTTCATCATCCTTCTTCAGAAAATAAAAATGCCAATGAAATTCTGGTAGACACTGCAAGGAGTGACAACAGTTTGACTAAACTACAGTTGGTAATGTTTGCTCTTGAACGTAACTTAGTCAAATGGTATTTCTGACCTTTAAAAATAACTTTAATTCCTCCGGAATGAACATAAGAACTTGGGTCTAAAAAGCTAGAGAGAAAGATCTGATAGCATAGAGATGGGTATTTCCCAGGATATCTATTCATTGAATTAACTTTAGTTTAGCATATATATTTTAGGTACTGTGTACTTCTTTGCATTTGTATGTAATATTCTCTTATTTACTTCATTCTGCTCAAATATTTTCCTTGTTTAGCATCTAAGCATATTTTATCCGTATATTAAACAGTATAAAAAAAATTTACGTAGTGACAGCAGAATGAAATTTTAAAAATTTCCGATATATTTTGTTGATATGTAAAGTAATAATATTTGACTAAAGTAGAATTGTGAAAGTTTCGTTGCAGTGAATCGAAACAAGAGATTGTTGCAAATTGAGAATGTTCTCACACAAACGCCATTTACATCTGATAAAAATTTACACAATCTGGCACTTGAATATGTGGAGATAGTCCTTTACATTTCTTTTGTGAATGTCAAAATCTGCCTCCGCAGAATTTGTTGAAGACATTCACGGGTTAGTATATTACAGTAGTCCAACTGGATAGACAGAGGCTATAGGAATTATGACATGTTCGTGGGTTTTCTGACATGCTTTTGTTCGTTCTAGATGTCTTTTGAATGATACAAATAAAATCCTGAGTATTGGAGATACATTTAAGTCAATGTTTATGATATGGTTTTAAGTTTTTTTTCGTGAAACACATGTTTTTTTAGATAAAAAAATATTGACAGGCAATAAATTACATTAATATATGGTTAACTGAATAAGAATTACAAGCAAATTAATAATAGCCAGTGTTCAAAACAACATAACAAAAGAAATGGTAAATTTAAATTTCAGGAGTCACATTACAAAGGCAATAATTTAGGCTAAATCCAAAAAAATATAAGATTTCTAAAGTTTAAAATCAGACATTTTCTTTTATTACGTTTCACCTCATATATTTGTAAACTACGTTTGTAATATTCACTTCTTGGTAAGAAAATGTGCATTTTTCTCCTGACATATGTCAATGTCAGCTTTAATCTGAGTGGTGGGCGTATGGATAAATTTGTACAAATCCTGAGCTACTGAATTCGATGAATATTTGACAAGTAATTTTAACTTTCCACAAGCTTTGTGTTACTACAATTGTCGTCAATCAGAATAAAATACGTTTGATATCGAGTTATTTGTTAGTATGGAGCAGTTGGACTCACAGAAGGGAGTAGTATTTGTAGCAAAAATTTGATCTAATTCTTATGATATGATGCTACAATGCTGTGTT
>NC_089751.1:9879634-9942134 GCF_040412425.1 Macrobrachium rosenbergii
ATTCAGTATTTCAGTAACTCACAAATTATAACCCCTTGGCTATTTTTATGCTTTTGTTTCTTCAAAAAAAGTTTATTATAACTGTTGGTTAATGTTTCCCGAAGTACTTTTTATAATGAATATCATCAAGTAGGCTGCCTGACATACATGTCATGTCTGGGGTCCCTAGAACTACTTTTTTCTTACTATGACCACATACTTAGTAGGATATCGCTGACTTATGGTATTTTCAAGCCTTGAATACGTAAATCTAACATAACTGGCTAAATGATGTTAACTGTCCCAGAGCTACTTTTTGTTTCTTTTGGAAATGTCATCAAAATGTCAACAAAACCCCTAGTTGGTAAATTAGGAGTTACTACGAAAACAAATAAATTTAAATTCTACATCCGATCGATATTTTGGAAACATAGCGAGATAGAGATAAAAACAAAAATCGTCACTAAAATGACTAAAGTAATTATGAAGAGATTGCAAGAGTAGGTTTGATTGGTTAGACATGGACCATCCTCTTTTGACTAAATGTATGTACAGCTTACACTTTCTCCCATGGCTTTTAGTTTCTCAGATGATTCCCCTGTATTACTTTGTGATAGCGCGTGTTATTATGTTTCCTTACTTTAAAGACCCAACTTCCCGGAGGCACTCCTGTACTGTAAGGGGGTTGGGAAAGGAGTGGAGGAGCAAAACAAAGTAACGATTGGTTTGTGAGCGAAATAAAGTCCAAAATCATTCGAAACGCCAACGAAAGTATGGGGCTGATTTACTCCTTTAAGAAAATTTTCCTATGAAAACAAGCACCAAGCGCTTGGGACAGTGACAAAAGGAGTTGGAGTGGTTGGACAGTAAGTTGGAAGAAAGATAGTGGAAACGGAGGTTAAGTAACAAGATGAGTACCCCTAGAGGCAGAGGGGACCCCGCACACAACCTTTAGTAATGCCTACAGTCAAAAATTACTCTTGGCAGCATAATTTTCAAAGTGGAAACAAACAAATCCACTGTTATGTAACTGTACAAAAAGTAGTTTTACTTTTATATATATTTGTACAGTTACATACCTGTTTCTCCAATACCTGCAGTGCATCCTACAGGGAACAAAACAAAGGGAAAAATGTTCCGGGGAAAAAATACCACTGCGTACTTATGAAACTTTACCCAATTAGTGTTGGTGTCCAATAATGAGGTAAGAAAATTTAGGAAATATTATGAAATCAATGTATAAAAGATGAACCAAAGACACCTTTTGGTTAAGGCAAGAAAACCTACGTATAAATAATTACAAAGCAATGAAAAGACAGTTGGAAAATACATAGAATGGTAATTTCATGCTGTCGTCAGCGATAATAGCAATGATGTTGATGCTAATGAGCCTTATACTCCGATAAGGAAAGACATAGCATTGTCAACTTCGAGTTTTTTTTATATACATGCACTCTCAGTTTCAAAAACTGTTATCCTTATCAAGCACGAAACATACAACCTTTTTGAACTATGTTTAATGAGAAAAAATCCAAGCAAGCTGAAAGTTATCAATGGTGCAGAAATTGCAGCATGGTAGTATATATTTACCAATGATAATTTACAGAGAGCAGATATCCCTTTGCGGATAAATCTACCAAAATATAAATGCGCTACCTGCATTACAGGAAGTACCCTAATACTAAATAGAGGCCAGCGTGGAACAGATGTATGCTAAATATGATATATGTGAACATGTAAAATGTTCTATGCACAAATGCGCAGTAATTTGCAAATATACATAATTTCACCCACACAGCCCAGAAATTTAAATGGCAAAAGTCATCTTTTTAAGCAAACGTTATCCACTGATATTTGAGCGAGCCACATGGGGGGTTTTCTACTTAAATAACATGTTTAATAATGCCTCATAACTTTATAAGAGGTATGATGTTACATGAAAATAGCTTCTGGCATGAACTGGGTTAAACGTAGAATAAGTCTTTTATTCTTTTAGTTTGAAACTCCAGTTAATTCTCTTTGAGGGTTCAACAAAGGTGGCATGAAACCAGTAGGTTTTACTATAATTAGAGATCACTTAGAGACGTTTCAATAACTCACACTGTTTGCAATCTAAATCCATCAGCAGACTGGGTAGCTACAGCATGCAATCTCGTCGATGGGTTTAGTTCTCTATACTGAAAGCAATTATTTCTGCACCAAATAATGCTTCGTCATTATAATTCATGAAGCATTATCCTGTTAATTTCAGTGGAATATAAATGAAATGTAAAGATTACTTGATAAGTGAGCTATAAACAGGCTCAGGTGATTAAGCGTGTATATATATATATATATATATATATATATATATATATATATATATATATATATATATATATATATATATATATATATATGTGTGTGTGTATATAAATGTGTGTGTGTGTGTGTGTGTGTGTGTGTGTGTGTGTGTGTGTGTGTGTGTGTGTGTGGTGGGTGGTGCAGGTTGTGTGTGAGACTGTTTCTATGTTTTGTGTTCGAGTCCGAAACTTTGATATATCAGACTGAAGCAGAAAATAAATTACAGAACGACTGTTTCATTACAATCTGCTATAAAACTGCCTACTGTTTGTAAAAACTGGTAAGATAAATTTGTTTAAATATGAAAAATACGTAAAATATCTTATGTTTTTTTTTTTAGCAAACTTTACCATTATATGATCATCATTTTCAATATCCTTTTATTTTTAGCATTATTCTTTATGTAAAGGTACATTTCATATTAAAGGCTCTAGATATTGTTTTGTCGCTATTAACTTTACGAAAATCAAAAGAATGATTAAGCGTATATTCAATATGTGATTGAGTCATTACAGTTAAAGATTCCTGTACAAGGATACAGCTTGTCCATTCCCATTCCTCCTGCCCTAGGGGTAGGGCGTTTTTCTAACTAGGTTTAGGTCGTGGATTCGAATCCCATTGCGCATCCGCCGACCTATACAGTGAACTGATAACAACTTGGGAATATACTTTATTTCAGTTTTTGTGACCTTTAATCCTAGTGGCTTTCATCCACTTTCTATCCCACTGACACCGTAATACCCCAGGAAAATCTCTGAAGGCATAGGTGGAGCCACCTGTTTTTATCTCTTGTTAGAGGAAATGCTTGGTTTTATGAGACTTAGGTATACATACTGACAGAACGAGAACGAAAGAATTGTGGTTTTCGGTGTTTTCTTGGAGAATTTCGGTCTTTTCCAGGAAAATTCTACATTTCTGCGTGCATTATTGTGATATCAGGAGTCCTTTCGTTAATCCTGAAAGGCACTTCTGGGTATTGTGGTTATTTTGAGCGAATTTCAATAGTTTCGTTAGACATTTAGGTGATCATCAAGGGTTTCCACTGAATCTCGGAAATTAAGATGATTAGTGACTTCGAAGGGAATTTTTGTGGCTCAAAAAGTGTGCTGTCAATTCCTGAAGCATGTAGATAATTTTGACAGGTGTTTATTTGTTTTCACAGCATTTCTGTGATTCAAGTACCTTTTCGATAATTCCAGTGTTCGGGAGTACTGTTCCACAGATAATTATTGCGATTTCCAGGACCATTTCGGTGATTCCAGGGTATTAAGTAGGTCTGAGGAGCATTTGAGCAATCTCACGGTATTCCAGTGATCTTGGGTACGGTTTCAAGGGCCTGGTTGACTGACTGGTTGTAATTTGGGTGGCAACAACTATGATCACTGAAATGTGTATTGTTACAGATAATTAGAAGTAAACAATAAGAAACTGTTAACAGCAATATTTCAAGAAACAAATTTTATTGTCTCTCTCTCTCTCTCTCTCTCTCTCTCTCTCTCTCTCTCTCTCTCTCTCTCGCTTGTCTCATTTTTAACATACACTTAGTATTTTGAAAATCAAAACCAAGAAAGTTCTTTTTTATGAAGATTTTCTTTGAATAAACATTTAAGTCAAGTGCTTTTTCTTACCATGTTATTGTAAAATTGTGCAATATCAGGTTGAGAGCAGTATATTAGTTATGATTATAAAAGATAAATATATGAACTAAAGATTAACATCCATAATTATAGATGCGACAGTAATAAATATTCAAATGGCTAATGCAAATATATAACTTTTTAACAAATATAGAGCATGGAAATGCCTTATAATCAGTAAAAGAGAGAGAACTCTTCAATTAGTGCAAAATGGAACGATTCGCCCTTCAAAGTGGCAATTCCACTGGATTTTAGTGGTTGGCCTTTGGCATCAGTAAAATATTGAATGAAATGGTATATGTGTGTGTGCATAATATATATATATATATATATATATATATATATATATATATATATATATATATATATATATATTTTAAATACGTGTGTGCACGTTGAATAATTTAAAGTATTATTTTCTTATATAGGTAAGACAGTGAATTTTTTTCACCATTTATTTTTATAGTATTGGGTGAGCTATTCTTGAAATAAAATTTATAATTCAATATTTCAATAACTGTCTTGAATTCATGTCAGCAAACGGCCATTGTATTAGCGCTTAAAATCCCCCCTTCTGTATTTTAAGTTCCTAGTTATATTTAATGATACACTTATGTGGTGAAAATTACTCCCACTCTTCAGCTGCTGGTATGACAAAATCAAGTCGAACATATCTTTCTTTAGTCATATTTATAAGTTTTAGCGAAGTCACCAACTAAATTATTTAACGAATTAACTTGCGTTATGATGGCATATGAGTTATGATATAATACTATCGTTTCATTTAATAACAATTATCAATTTCAAATCTCTAGACTTCCGATGGAAATCATATCAGAAGTATCATTTGTACAATAATAAAAAATTGAACGAATAGCAACTATAGAAAATCACACTCCGCTTCCTGTGCAATTTACTCTAAAATTCCCTTAAATTTTGAAGGTCTCATTAAATAAACTTAAGTTTTATATAACACTGCCATGGGAGTGTAATCCTAAAAAGTATACCCAGTTCAAAAATGTGTGTGTTAAGGTAAAAATTTCTTATGAACTAGAGCATTTCCAGAATAACTGTACGTTATTCAGAAGTGTCTCAAGACTAGAGCATTTCCAGAGTAACTGTACATTATTCAGAAGTGTCTCAAGACTACTGACCTTAAAATAAATGTCACAAGAAACTTTGTTGTTCCAGTATATTCATCTTTTCCAAAGTTTTACTCCTGGAATGTCTAGGACAGTAATGAGGTGGTAAAAGATCAATTCCCTCTCACCAACAACTTCCCCGCTCTCTCTCTCTCTCTCTCTCTCTCTCTCTCTCTTTGTGTGTGTGTGTGTGTGTACTTTGGGACCGTACATATTGGCAAAGCAGACTTTTCTTACTTCCTGCAATAAACATGTACAAAAGGACAAGTAATACTATAGATTCCTGACCTCTGGACAACACGTAAACATAAACACACACACACACATACACAGTCTAGCAATTCAAGACCTAAATACCTTAGCAAAAATAGTTATAAAACTGTCTTCAAGGTGGCACGCTCCCACATATGTTTTATCTCAGATTTTACATGCTCTGGCTGGAAATATTGATTGAGAGGTATCTTTTAAAAAATTACACGAAGATTACGAGCTTGACAGCAGACTCCTGATAAATATCACAAGTAGCGTAATGAAATTGCTACAACAAGGCCAGAGTTCTTTTTTACTGTCAGGATACTTTTAGTTAACACAACATATGGTCTATTTTTTTTTTTTATTCGATGGACGTTGCATTCAGCAACAAAAGTTTCCTTTGCGAGGTTTGATTCTTAGGAAATTGATAAAATTGGCTAGTGGATATATTTTTTTATTGCATTGGATATATCTCTCACTAACTTATCTAAACGATTATGTTTATGTGGCTCCAATAAAATTAATCAAATGACGATTTCACGGCCAATATGGATTGCGCAACTTTTTATAGTTAGTAAAACAATTCTGAATTTTTCATAAGACGTCTCGCGGAAAATCCTTTATTTGATTAAATTTTCGACTGTGCGGAATGAGTCATCACTTCTTTTTACAGAAAATGTCAAAAATTAATAAGGATTTTCTTATCTCTCTCCCCAGTATCATTAAATTCTTCCCTACAGTTCTGGCCAAGAAATTCCTGGCCAAGAAATATTTCTGACACGTAGTTAAGCCGCGGTATTGGAAAAGTCATGATTCCTGACGGACCTTTCCGTAATAACTCATCAGATATTTTATTACTCCTAAGTAATTAAACTGTTTCGTGACATTGTGCCTAATTTACCGCTTAACGAAATTGTTTAAAAATAACTATACCACTTTCAAAATTTCTTTTTCATAAACCAAGGAATATAACAACAGAATTCCTAGCATGAGGTTAGTAAGAACGAACATTAGAGAAACAGACGAACAAAGGGGTTTGAGACTCGTCATCAGCAACTGAATTTCATACACATTTGAAAAGAAAGAAAGAGGGTGTTGTAAGGTTTAAGAAAAGCTGTGTTAAAAATCGCATAAGAAAGAAAAAAGAAAGCAATGGATAATAATATCTCTTGTGTGATGACACGATTATTCACTCTTTCAACACGGGAAACTATTATTATAAAGCGAACCTATATGAATGATCATACTTTGTCCTCAGAATTAGAAAAAATTAAAATAACACAAAGGCATTGAGGGTCCTCAAAATTTCCCGGAATGTACCGTGGAAGCCGTGTTGTTGATAGAAAACAAGTAAAAAAACGCCGAAGTTTCTTCGGCGCAATCGAGTTTTCTGTACAGCGTATAATGCTGTATGAAACTCTCAGCCACGGCCCATGAAACTCTCAGCCCCGTCCCATGAAACTTTCAGCCACGGCCCGGTGGTGGCCTATGTTGTTGGCACCTATAGCGGTGCCCGACGCGCGACCAGGACTAACTTTAACCTTAAATTAAATAAAAACTACTGAGGCCACAGGCCTGCAATTTGTTATGTTTGATGATTGGAGGGTGGATGATCAAAATACCAATTTGCAGCCCTTTAGCCTCAGTCGTTTTTAAGATCTGAGGGCGGACAGAAAAAGTGCGGAGGCACAGACATAGCCATCCCAATAGTTTTCTTTTACAGAAAACTAAAAGCTGCTAGTTACACGTCAATTTCAAACGTAATGAGAATATACTTGCTTTTCGCTGATCAACTTGATAACTAGATAAAGAATGAAATCTTTAGCCCAAGAATTTGCTTTTGGTTAATTAAGATTTTCAGATTCAGATTCCAGCACCTTCAAAATGATAAATTTTGAAGTGGGGTTTGGTGTAATGAAAACTGCTAGACATTAAAACAGATATACAGGTGAACTCTTTACAGCAGCGCCTTTATTTATCTTATGAATAAACGCACATGACAATCGGATAGAAGTAAGCGTTACATTGTTATTTGGGAGCAAGACTTAGTCTTGCAATGTAGTTTTTATGAAGTAACGACTTGGACAACTACCCTGATTTTATCACAGACAAGGAATTATACACTTGAATAACATATTGTTATTCAGTGGGGGAAAGGGAGACACATTTAACGCTGGGGTAGCTTGACATTACTTATCATTTAGGGCCAGGGAACTGAATTATTTGCATCTACTTCGTTTATTTCAATCTTACGTGCTAACTTTTATTAGTTCCCACCTGGGAACAAGAAGAACTGCAACTATATAATCCAAAGATTCACCTAAAAGTTATATCTATAGCATGTTTAAGCTGTTACGCTTAAATAAATTTTTCTACATCTCGCTACGAGTTCATACATTCATTTTTCCATTTCCTATTTGTTGCTTGTTTCAGCGCAACCCTGAACTAATCCTGAAATGCTCAATCTTAAAAGTTAAATAATGAGTTTTTTGCAAGGGAAAGATGCTCAATCTCTATTTCACTTATGTTTACTTTCTTATACAATGCCTAAATGAATATTGGCACAGGATTTCTGTCTCTCTGTAGTTCTGCAATAAAGATCACCGTTTCTTCAGCATCTTCTTTCTCTGCATCTTTTCCCACTTCCATGTGGGGGTCGATGTTTCTGACATCTTTCCTCCACGTGGCTCGGTCAAGCACATCATCCTCTGGCAATTGTTTGTCTCTCAGATCTTCTCTAACTGCGTCCATCCACCTTCGCTTTGGTCTTCCTCTTGCTCTCCCACCAGGCACCTCCATCTGCATCACTCTCCTCCCTACATACGTCTTACCCCTTCTCATCACATGGCCAACGTTTCTTGTATTATTGTAATAAGTGTCTTTTAAAACGGCGCACGAATTCTAACTGTCGTAAGGTCGTACCTATGAAGAAGAGTGTCAATGTCCGTCAAATATATTTCTTCATCCTACTTTTTAGGATCAAGCAATCCTAAGTAAACGCTTTCTCTCTCTCTCTCTCTCTCTCTCTCTCTCTCTCTCTCTCTCTCTCTCTCTCTCTCTCTCTGTTCTGTAATCTATTTAGTTTTATTTTTCGGTGTGATTCTTCCACTTGAATTCTTTGAAGATGCGGAATGTTAAACAGCTTGTGAAAGTGCGTGATCAAGAAGAGGTCTGGGGCAACTTGACCCTCCTCATTATTTCTAATTTTAACATTCACAACGGGAGCTTAAGCAAGAGGGAGAATTTTGTTGACAAGGCTAAAAAATATATATATTCTGTACGAAAGAGAACACTTAAGTCATTTATGGCCATCTCAAATTTTGATCGTTTCATTATTATTATTATTATTATTATTATTATTATTATTATTATTATTATCGAAAATCTTTAGCGCAAAGGAATGAAACGATATTTAAGGAATGTGTATATATACATAGATATATATGTGTGTGTGTATATATACAGTATATATATATATATATATATATATATATATATATATATATATATATATATATATATATATATATATATATATACTGTATTTGTTGTAGAAAATATGTGGAATCCAGGGATTCCACGAATTCCCTATGGAATTTAAGAAATGAGCAATTCGATTAAGAACATTTGATCCCTGAGGGCTAGTACTAAACATGGAGAAACAGTGTTTCATCTACACTGTTTCGCCGTGTTTAGTACTAGCTCCTGGGGATCAATACTCAAGGACTAGTACTAAATACGGCAAGACACATTTGACTCCACAGGGGCTGGTACTAAACACGGTGAAACAGTGTAGTTGTAACATATATATATATATATATATATATATATATATATATATATATATATATATATATATATATATATATATATATATATATATATATATATATATATATATATATATATATATATATATGTGTGTGTGTGTTTACATAAATATGTGAAATCAGGGATTTCACAAACTCTATAGGAATTTGCGAAATGACCAATTCGCTTAGGAACATTTTATCCCTGAGGGCTAGTACTAAAATGCGACTAAACAATTATTCAATTTCACAAATTCCTAGAGATTTTGAGAAATCCCTGATTTCACGTAATTAGTTGTAACACACACACACACATATATATATATGTGTGTGTGTGTGTGTATACAAAAAATATATATATATATATATATATATATATATATATATATATATATATATATATATATATATATATATATATATATATAATCAGTGCTACAAACGTCCTTTAATATCAATTCGCTCTACCTGAAATAATATATTATTATATATATTAATGAAGGGAATTTTTAGTTGATAAAAATTCCCCTTCGGTAACATAAATGAAAATATATTATTTCCGAGGTAGAGCGATATATTAAAGGACGTTTGTAGCTTACTGATTGTATATGAATCACGGTGATGTGATAAAAGTCATATATATATATATATATATATATTGTATATATAATCATATATGATGTGATAAAATATATATCATATATATATATATATATATATATATATATATATATATATATATATATATATATATATATATATATATATATATATATATATATATATATACATACATATATATATATATACTGTACACATTCTGTATAGGTGCAAGTTGATGAGATCCAATTAAGTCGAGGTCTTAACTTCTTTTTACTCTTCATCAATAGGCTTATTGCTTTTTATAATCCTGCCAAAGCAGTTATTTCAACTCAGTATACGCCATAAAAATACAATATCACTTGCATCTTATGCGTAACAACTGAAATTTGTTGTTTTCATATGTTAATCTGGTTCGATATTGACGTATTAAATAAATGAGATAAAACTGAACATATCCTGGAAAATAACTACGCAGTTTAAAAACCGGAAACATTTTAGAATAAAGAAGACTGGTATGTTGCCAGCTTAACAAGAATGAGGAAAAGATTCTCTCATCTCCTTCAGAGGTTACGGCGTCTTAATTATGTGCGCCACTTGGAGATAAATTACAAAAAAGCCGTAAAATGATCCTTCTTCGGAGATCTCTTAATTAAGTGAGGGAACCTGAACCGTACGCTTTAAAGGGGCCCTAAATTAAAGAAAAATAAATAGCAGTATTTGACTTTTAATTTCGTGCGTTTGGTGTTCGCATTTATTGGCTATTTATGTGCTTTTAGTTTTACTATTAAGGTTATTTACGATTTACAGTTTTTATTTTTTAGGCTTACAGTGAAGAAATTTGTTAATGGTACTAAAAACTGAACAGTATTGATTAGAGTGAATCTCATTTCTAAGTTTTGACTTAGGGTGCAATTTGAAAAGGGGAATAGCTCTGTAGCTGTTGAGTGTATGTTCCTTCTATCGTGAAAATAGATTCTAGGTTGTAATTAGTCATAAAATCTATCAGTTTTAAACTACAAGAGTTTTAACCGTATGAATAAATTACACAGATCTATTAACAAGAATGGATTTCAGATCCTCTGCTGGCGATTGAAAAAGTTTTGACGAACAATTTAATGGACATTCTTCAAGTTAAAGTGAGTTTCACTGACAGCGAAATCATATTCATCACTGATATTTTGTTATGACTACCTGCTCTTTGATGGTGCATCGGTTATTTGTGTTCTCTTAATTCCGCATGACAGCGTATTTTCAGCTCCTATTTAATAATACGTAAACCTAAGACATTGTCATAATGAGGATATTGTTTAATATCTTTGCAAGATTTTTCAGAATATTTATACTCTACATCCAATTTCCTTTAATTTCATATACAATACACAGATGAGTTTGGACATAAATAAAAAAAGTTGCAACGCAGCAATGATCAATTAAAAAGGATGTCTAGCTCAATTTTAAAAATTTTTGTTTTCTTATGATACAAAAAATTAATCTTGCATATAAAAAGTTCAAGCTGAATATCACGAACGTCCATATAAGGCGATGCTGGTGTAATGAATCATTAACTAGGAACAAAAAAATTTGAATATTGTTTCATCAGAGCCATGAAGAAATCATTCTTACTTGACGGTGAGGTATTACTTTGCTTCGTTGTAAAACACAATTCAGACTGGAAAAGGCACTGAAAGGAAATGGAAAAGGCATGTGACTTTATTTCCGTCTTTTTTAAAATACGATATTCTTTGTCAAACTTACCTCAGGGCCTCTTACGTAAATCACAGTACTGATGTAAAATAAATAAAGAGTAAAAGATTTGCAAAGAAAATCGTGGATAAAGTAAGCTGAACAAGGCAAACCCCAAATCTTGTTATAGTGAAGGGGGATAACAGAAAAAATGTGAAAAAAAGGTGACCGTAAGAAAAGAAAAACATTAATGATCTGTTGTAAACCTGATTACGTAAAGGGCGATTCAAATGTGATCAGAGCAAATGTTTAATTCCAGCGCAATTTGTTTAATAAGAGTGTCGAACTTGAACCACGAAACCCTTAGATATGGACTGAAGCATAAAGGAGAGAGGATGCGAGAAAAATTAACGATAGCTATGAAATAAAAGAGTAAAAAAGAATGAAGTGGTTGTTAAATTACAGGATTCACGGATGAAGACATTTTTGTGAATATGGTGATTTACAGAACATGTAAATATGATGCAAACAAAAATTAACGGTTGGAGAGAACTACTTAAGCGGAAATACCGAGATATATTGCAGAGGATAAAATTAAAAGTTAACAGAAGCAGGGATGAATTTCAGTTCAGAGAGTGATGGAGAGAAATAAAAAGGACAGAAAATAAGTTTAAATTGGTAGAGAGCAAAGAGAAAACCGTAAAACTTATACAAAAAATTTAATATTACAAAGCTTAAAATAAAATAAATAGATTTTGTAATGAGTACTTCATTCACGGTTGTTAGAATAAATAAATAAAAGAAATAACTAATAAATAAATAAGAAATTAAGTGAAAAGGTTGTTGTGTGAGTTCGCATCTACGCAAAATCGCATTTTACCCGAAATACTTGTTCGGGTGAGCAAAAGAGAGAGACGGAGATTAGCAAGGAAAGAAGAAAGGCAAATATTGGGCAAAAGTAATGAGAGTAACTGCTAAGCGCTGGATAAGTTAATGCTTGAGGTGGAAATGTATTTCAAAGGTGCTTTGGCATGTTTGATTTATCACATAAATATTCTATTTTTCCTTTAAAGACAGTGAAGCCTAGGTAATGGTTGTAAAAAAAAAAAAAAAAAAAAAACTTTGTGACGAAGTGAAGGTGTTATTTTCAAAATTTGTAAGCAGTGGAAACCTAAAAGAAATTCGCGCCGTTGCATATTATGGTTTCCAAAATAAAACCAGTTCCATTAACGTTCTAAAGTAAAAAGTTGAATAATTTCTAGAACAGAGTTAATTGTACATAAAACTTTTCTTTAAAGGGAAACGAAGAAAACTAAATGTAAACCACTTTTACCTTTATCAAGCTATGACGGACTGATGTAGTAAAGTACTACGTGGAATGTCTTTCTACGACTGGTATTGTAGATGGTGCCTTGCATGATACTGATGAAGGAACCCAGTGCACAAAAATATACCTATCTTTTCAGTCACAATGGAACCCTAATTCTGATCCATTTCAGTCACGATTTTGGTTTGTTTTCTATAATACAGTCTTGTCACGAAATAGGTCGTTGCATGATCTAAAGTTTTCTGTGGTATTGTTCAGCATAATATAAAGCGTCTCTAACATTCTTTATTCACATTTTTGTATAGATATTGGTATAAAAACTTTAAAATATGAAATATAACTGTTATTTTGTTTCCTAAGTACTTAATTACCGGCTCCCCCCAACAATCTCTTTCTATTCTAAAGTGGAGAGTTGGCTTAATGGTCTATTCTAATTTAGAATGAAGAGTTGGCTCAATGGTCAAATCTGCCTTTCATTCATTTACCCTTATATCTTACTCTTATTCACATTCACTCTCAACTTTCTTCTTTTGCAGACTTTTTCAAATTTTTTCACTGGATTCTGGAGTTTCTCTTCCTATCCGCAATGAAAACTATTATCTGCAAAAATCACCGTTGAAGAGCAGTTCAAGACCCCTTTCTTATACCCAATCACCTTCATCTATCCATTTTCTGATTTCTTGCATCAGTCACGACCTCTTTTCTTATTCCACCTTTATCCTTACATCAACTGACATTTCTCTGACTTCTCACATCCCTCCACCACCTATATATAAAACAGCAATCTAAACATAACACGCATTAGTCACTTTTACTAAATTTTTATGGCAACCAGTCATTGCCCTGATATCAAATTCTAGCACACACTTCTCCTCTTTCGTGTAAAAATTTTAGTGTTCTCAAATACTTATTGTTCCATATTTCCCCAACATCCCCCACTTTTCTCTGCCGATTCTTACATAAACTTTCTTTTAGCCTACACATGCAGCACAGCTTTTCCATTTACTTGTAAATGTTTGCTTCACAAGCCTCTTCGTTTTCTGAACTCGTATCATTCTTCTTTTATCAGTTACTCTGTAATCCGTCTTTTTCCCCAATCAAATTCCTGCCATAAGCACTCTCTGGTATATCAAATATTTTATATTCCTATAAGTCTTCTCTTGATAATACGTTTGTCGTCTCGTGGGCTCGAACCACGGTAGATAAGAAATCAGAACTATATTGATGCCTTAAACCACACGGCCATCAAGGGAGGTATAAGTTGATACCGACTCCCTCCTACAAATCACTGTCGAACTTAGGTATTTGTAATTAGAATCTTAATTTCAATGAACAATTTTCGTATTTTTATACTGTAGATAATGTTAATCTCGAAATATTGAAAACTACAAATCAAATGATAAAAACAAATCGAATTTATTGATCGTTATAAATATTGAGTTTTCTTTGATTCATATGAAAGCAATTGATGTATGCACTGATAACAAAATTAATTTATGCCCAACCAATTAGGAAGTCCATGATTTTGACAAATGGTCTTGGAACTGTCAGAGAGCGCGAGGACAAATGAATATTTCATATGGCCGTTTGTTATGACAATAACTGAGGACAATGGAATCATGTTGCCCCAATATATCTTGATGATGTTTCATGGATGGCACGTATTTATACAATGAAACTACGAACACATATAAAACAAAGGATAGAAATAAAAAATTATCTCGGAAATCTCCCTTTCGTGGAACAGTTAAAATAGTATCATATCATTGTTATTTATGAAAAAATTATTAAATGAATGTTACTAAGGTCGACTGGTCAAAAATACAAAAGATTTCGAGATCGTTAGCCTACACTGAGTGTTCGTCAGAATGAAAGTCACGATGCAGAAATTGTATTATATTCGTAGCAGGTACTCGCAGACTTGACATATGAGACAGAGATCCAGAATTCATTTATATGTATGCTGAAGACAATATATGATGTATAATGAATATGAGAGCGTGTAAACGCATCCAATTTAGAAAAAAATATATCTACAACGCATAGTTTACAATATGCAAATTCACTGATGCGTGAGGACTAGTTGATTACCCTGCAATGGTGTATAAAAATCAGTCTTATTCTTCATTCCTGCAGCTGTCCAATAGTTAATCATATTCAACAAGCAACGTTTTTATGAAATGGACCTATTGTAATAATAATAATAATAATAATAATAATAATAATAATAATAATAATAATAATAATAATAGTCGGAGAAAGAGATCCATAAGTTAAAATTAGTGTATCTATTCTCTTGTTATTTGCATATTTTTGCATATGAAAATGTTTAACATTTTTTTTATAACAAGGAAAAAATAGATGCACAAATTTCACCTAATAGGTTTTTAATCCCATTATATTTTGGAACGAAAATGTTTGTCGGCCTTTTATCAATAATAATAATGACAATAATGAGGAGGATGAAGATTATGATGACGATAAAAATGATTCAGCAAATAATGATTACGAAAAGAAGACATTTGTGCTATTGAACGAGGGATGGCTTTCACTGGGTTAGGTGTTGCAGGTACGTGTTGAAGCAAAAGAGTGATATGTTTCATTGGCTTATTAATACCTTCACAGATGGAGTGATGAGAAAAGTCAGAGAAAGGTCGGGAAATGCAGGTACAAATTTTTGGGATAAGAAAATCAATATCGCACGTGCATAGTGGAATGATTGCTGTTTGCTCATGATTCCATTTCATCCAAGTTCAGGCGGGATTTTTTATTTTTTATTTGAAATGCAAGTTGTCTGGGAGTATAAGATTTTTGATAAAATGCAAAAGTTTTCAAGGGGTTTAGTGTAATATTGTCATATATATCCAAAATAATAGGTTAATAGATTAATCTTTACTGCAGATGTAAAGTTAATTTCTCCTACGTGATGATCAGAACTACCTATTTCGATATTTTCTTTTAGGATTATCGGATTAGAATTTCCATCGAAGCTTCGTTAAACATATAAAGTTCCTTTACATTACATTCAATATAAGCCTGACAATATGCATATCGGGAAAATATCAGTGCAAGTGTGTATATCAGTTAATTACGTTAAAAATAAATGTCATCATTTACGAATGTACGGAACTATGTTCACATTTTTATCACTTGGAAAAATAACTCAGCCTTTCACTGCCCCTTCAACAAAATAAGTATACCTTTCAAAACCATAAGAATAACCTAAAACAGGGTAAAATGATTCAGGGGTATATAACCACAAAGATTTACTCTACTAGAAGTAAATCAGTGCAAGATAAATCAAAATAGCTAACTTATATATTTACGTGGCAGCGGACTTCAGATTCTTGATCTGGAGAAACCTAGGCAAATCCTAACACCATATGAAAGAAGTCGAAAGTAAAAGTGCTTGTAAAATGCTTCCGGGAAATTTCCTGCCCCTGCAATATTTCCTTTTGTAGCTCTGCAATTAGGATATTGGGTTTTTGCCGCAAAACGCATTCGCATCGATGATCAATATTTATCACCACTTTCGCGGATCTTTGGACTCCAGAAGGTTCTTCAGGAGGAAAAGGGAGAATCCTAAGACCGGAAAAAAGAGGCTGTTCACCGATACTTCGTTATCCTAGAGGCGCTGAAGAGAAATGCAAGTGCCCTCACATTGTAAACTTGAAGATCTCGCACGTTCTGCTTTTTCTTTCATTGCCGACGCAATTTATTTTATTTCTGTAAACATTGCCTTAACTAGTTTTGATGATGATACTTTTTATTTCCGTTATTTTTCCTTCGCTAATTCAGCGGCTTGACTATGAAACGAAATATATTTTCCGGTGGAAATACTTCAGTTCATGTGTCCTTATGATTTGTCAGAAGTAGATGAAGCTAACAAAAAAAGTAATATCATATTTAAAGATATAGACAAGCTGACCCTATACTTCACTAAAAGCTTCGGATACCCTACCTTTTCCTCGAAACTTGACTGTGCTTATGTACTTCAACCACTTATAAAACCATCATTCGATCATTTAAATGTTCTGATAAGCGTAGCTTTGTTAACTGCAACTGATGCGTTTCAACATTTCCGTTGGTGTTGATGATATCCCATTTCCAGATGAAATTAAATGATTCGCTTACATTAATTCTCCACTTTTCCTCGCTTATGATTTATTTTAGTCGATGAAACGATAACGTTAATCTGTGGAACTTTTCTTGAGCACGAGAGAGTAGCCTACGCATTGGTGGATATCAAATGATATTACAACGAATATCGGATGTAAAAAGATAATTACTAATAAACCAGGGTCCCCATAACGTCCGTCTGTTGTTCTTGAAATCTGAGAATCTTGCTTCGCTCACTCCTCTCACCAAATGACAACCTTGACTCCCTTTGCATGACAAGGGAGGAATACTCGTGCCAAAGTGAGGTAGGATTCGTTAATCTTTTCTTTAAGATGTGGTTAGTGTTATGGTGACGCGCCCAAAAATGCTGTTTAACGAGCACTTAATGCGATTTATTTATATCAGTCAACTGGTATACACAGGTAGCGTTAATGGATCGCTAAGAAAAAAATGGAAGTTACTTTCCTATATGAATTATGTATCTGTGCATGGATACATTTCCTACTCGATGGCTTTCAGGTTAATTTGATTCATTATGGCTCGCTAAGAACTTCTACCAACTTTCGCGCTCGGGATTCGTTTTTTTTTTTTTCACAAGGCACACTGTTAATCCTACGTCAACCCTTCCCCTTTTATCACAGGCCCTTCACCCCCCTCCCCCCTTCACGCTCAAGCTTTGATATAATTTCTCCCCTTACACCAACCCCCTCCTTTTTTTTTTTTTATTCAAGAAAGACACGACTTATCGTCTACTGACTTCGGAATCTATCATTCAGCCCATCTGACAGAATGTAGCTCAATTTGGTTTTATAGTCCAAGCAATGTTAAAAAGAGAGTGAAGTGCTTTTAGTTGCTTTGTTTTTTTTTTTATTTAATGTAAAGCGAACTCATGTTAGAATTCCGAATATAACGTAGCCTATAAATTAACTAAAGTGACAGACTGTAAGGTAGCTTTTAGACTCTACGACTTTATTGACGTCGTTTATTTCTAAAACCGAACCACTTACGAAGTTGTAAAATAAAAATAAAAGTCAATGCTCAAATATACCGAATGCCGTGTAGTAACGTGACGTGCAACTTAGAAATGATGAGACGGGATGAGGGTTGTACCCCCCCCCACACCCAACCCTATACACGGAAGAATTCCTGAAAAGTTAATTTAGAAATAACTAAAGGCAACACATGCCAGTAATTATAGCAAACATGACACGTGGAAGAATAACTTGTTGCGAAATTGTAATTCCTTCTACAGAATGTTTAATCAGTAAGTAGGAGAAGGAAGGAGGATATTCCGTAAACGTTTAAAGGCCAAGCCAAATCATATTAAATCTTAAATGATGGCCACAAGCCCTCCTCCTGAGAAACAAAACAAAAGGTTAATGAAGGCGATAAACAACTAATGTGTTCACGATATCTTGCTATTTGAAGTGGCTGCAATTAGTCTGTACTGAATACTGAAAACTCACCTTTAACTGCTACCAAAGAGATATTGTTACTGTAGTTTCTGTAACTAAAGCGGATGTCGTCAGTGTCGGTGAATAAAGGACCAAGTTCCTCGCGCTACCAATCTTGACAATCTGAAAGTAGTAAGACAGTTGTACATTTACTTTCTCTATGAACTTTTTAATTTCATATGACGGACACTACACTAAGATTATCGACTAGAGTATGACTGGACAGCGAAATTAAACTTATAGGACTGAATGAAGGAACCAGTCCTTTTCTTACTTAGTAACAGCACTACTTTTTCATCCAGGTTGACAGAAGTGAATGTTAGGGCATTTCAAACAACCCTAAACGAATGCACACAGACTACACATATGCCACAGAAATACCCTAACCTCCATTACAAAAATTGGTGTTATAACCGTAGCGGGGAGTCCACGGGGTTCCCAGTGAGACGAGATTTCTCGCGTGGACCCGCTAGCCCTGGTGCTTCTGCTAAAACCGCTCTCCCTAACCAAGCGTTACCAGTTTTGTATTGTCGTTTTTCTTTAGGTTTCAGTGTAATGCAATTATGTAGTGTGTATGAAATTGCGGTAGTGAAGGAATGCAAATAAACCGAAGTGATCACAGTAGCGAATATTGTAAAGTTATTTATTAGGGTTCTTCCCCTGCACTTAATGGGTTCCTGTGTTTGTAGTCTGCAAAGTGGTAAGGTTAGACATTCACATTTTCTGTTAAAGGTAATTTCAAAAGTGGTTATAAATGATAAAAAGTTAGCCACAATAGATGTTAGAGCAATTGCCTCATATGTTTGTCATCCACTTGTAGGTAAGTTTTTCTCCTGTATCGGAGCTGGGTATTGTACTTCCCATTGCAATAAATCATAGCGCAGCCTAGAGATTGGTGTTTTATATTGCACGGTTGAACCAAAACACATATATCAGTTCAGTGCAATGCTATTAGTATTTTTTTTATAGGTCATAGAATTCAGAGACTAATTGCCATTGCTTACTTTCTGTTGTTGATAACCAAAAAATTGTTAGAGATAAAAAAGTAAAATTGCATCCCCTCCGAAAACAGATAACTCCCTTGAAAACTTTTATTTCGTTGGTCGCTTGTAAGCAATGTTATAAGATTTATTTCACAGTCGACATGTTCCATATAGTAATGAATTTGTGAAAACGGAATTTTCGACAATTCTTTCTTTGAATTTAAAATCGATCATCAGCAATAAACGGAAAGACTACTATCAAAGAACCTATCTTGATCTAGTTGGGAAAATTCTTTATTTAGAAATTCATCAGCTGCTTCAAGATTTTCCAGACATGGCTTTGCCGGATTGTGGCACTGAACTTCACATGTGGATAGTAAGTGGTGGCTGTGAAAGTTGAAACAGATCCTGCATATGCTTGCAAAGATGATTATTAGAGGGAACACAGAAACAGTTAGAGAACAAAGAATGTTTCATCCAAGTAAACATCAGCAATTTTTTATAGCTGATACAGAAAAATGCTATAAGTGAAATCATCTTAACATAACTAAGCGAAGAAAAACGTTTTAACAAAGGTCTCGAGTCCAGCCGCATCGAATGAATGCTCATCACAAATTCAATAGAAAACCTCGAAAGAAAGTTCCACTGGAAGAAAAAATTACGTGACGAGAGAGCTTTAAAAACTGATGACCCACTGAAGAGACGAAAAACAACGCCAAAACACTCTAAGACAGAAAAATGGTTCGTTATCGGTCTTCCCTTCTGGAGCAGTGAGTTTTTGACCTTCGACTCGAGCATAATTGCTTCATCTTCAAGAGAAGAGAGAAAATATGCTTAATTGATTGGTAATTCTTAGAAGATAGAAATAGAGGACAGACAGAAATGTCTTGAAATTCAGTAACAAAATGTGAACTCAAATTTAGTTTCCCTTCTGTTGGTTAACTTGTTTGGTAACATAGGCCTTGCGGCTTTAATGATTATGCTAATGATTTTCAAGTTTCATAATCCACCGTGAAAAGCAGTGCTAAAAATACAAAAGCGGATCAAGGGCTAAGATTATTTAGTTTATAGACTCTCTCTCTCTCTCTCTCTCTCTCTCTCTCTCTCTCTCTCTCTCTCTCTCTCTATTACTCATTGCCATTATTGAGACGTGTCATCCTCCATACCAATATTTAAGGTTATTTGGCACATGCATTTTGTTTCTCTCTCTCTGTCTCTCTCAATAGACAAAATCAATCAATCAATGTATATATATATATATATATATATATATATATATATATATATATATATATATATATTATATATATATATATAATAACAAGACTTCGTTTGAATAGTATGGTACATAGCAGATGTATTTATTTAGAAAAAGTTACAAGTTTTCCAGGACTAACTGTCCTCATCGTCTGGTAGCCGATGAGGACAGTTAGTCCTGGAGAGCTCGTAATTTTTTCTGGATAAATATCTCTGCTAAATAGCACCCTGTTTAAATGAGGTCCTGTTATTAACTGTATTAATCCACAGAGCATTTGTGTGTGTGAGTATGTGTGTATGCGATCTCTTAACCCTTCGGTTTCATTATAATTTTTAAGATACTTCGGTCACTGTAAAGCTTAGGAAACTAATGAGGAGAGTGAGAGAGACAGAAAAAGAGAGAATGAGAGTTTACTTCTACCGAGAAAAAATGAAATAAGTCGTTGAACAATTCTGACACCTAAACCAGGAATAAGCTTACGTTTTCGGCCATGATGGAAATCACGAAATTTGGAAAAACCTTTCACTCGGAAAAGAAAATGTGAGGATGATATCAAACCCAAAAGCTTTCCTCTCGTGCCATCTTTGCTTCAGAAGGATGTATGAACCAGGTGCCTAAATTTTATTGATGTGAGCAATTTAGTCAAACGTACATATGAGTAACAAGAAACAGGAAGTACTTGCTACAGCATGAGAATGAGGCGATTCTACGACCTGCAAGTCGGGCCACCTTTGTAAAAAAAATTCTTTGAATTGTTTACAATGAAACTGACTAGGAATGCGGCGTCAGTTTCATTTGCGCCTTGTGTGCGATGAAAGGTACGTATTTTCTTTTTTTCATCAACGGTTATGTTTCTACTCATTTTTTTACTTCTTTTAAAGCGTCAAACCTCACTTCAGCGATATGTTGCAAGCTGCACATGTTTTAATTAATGTTGAGGTGTATCATATTTCTCAACCCATACTGGCTTCTATAGGAATGACATGTTCACACGAAACTAATGCTGTGGATGAAACGCACATGGCTTGTTTCAAAGATGATAAAGCCAAATTTTAAGTGCTCTTGAAGGGTGCAGAAGGATCCCTCCCCCGCCACTTCTACCCACCAGGGACTGCAGATATTTTGGATGTTGCTCCTGTTCCCGGAGACTTTTATAGCTCTTCCTTTCTTGTTGCCTCGTGCTTTTTCTATGCGTCATTTATTTCGCAATCAAGGATCCTCCATCATCTTCATTTGATGGTGTCAGTAAGGAAAACGAAAATATATTTTGTTTTGCCATCTTAAGAAAATTAAGACCAGACCCGAAATTAGATTTATGAACGCGACTAAAGCATGATCAACATATATGTATTGTAGCGCATGACAACTTTGATTGTCTTTATTACTTGCCAAATACATTCTGAACAAAATATAATGGAATAATTTTCTTTAGCATTCTTGCTGTTACGCCATAGAATAAAAGAAAAACAAATCTCACAAGTAAAGGAGGTTAAGATAGTAGCTAAAAACGCTGAAAATTTTTTTAGGAAGTTACATGCTTTTACCTTTAAATATAGCGAAGCTAAAGCGCTACAAGTAACCTTTCTTACAGAAAAATCTATTCCTTCTATACAGATTCCTCCATGAAACAATTGAAGTGTCCTTAGGTACTCTAAGAACCTTCTCAGTCATAAGCACATATCCTGCTGCCTTCTGTCACCTATTCTTTGACTCGCCTCTTGGTCCACTCTATTACAATCTACTATACGTACTTCCAAATACTTCTATAGTTAGTATCTTCCATCCTTCTACTATCTATGCGAGCATTCTCCAAACATCAGCCTTATCACACTACATATAGGACCCATTTTCTTATTCTACAGTTTTTCACCCCCATCTACTGCGCATTTTTTTACTTCTTGCACCACACCATTTACAAAGGCATAAAACAACCCACAAGAGACAAAATTCCCCTGTTCCAGCCATATTTTGACACCAGAGCAGTCAGTCTCCTGTCTATAAACTGTAATATACACTTTACCTCCATCATAAAATCTTTTTATTACGCTCAGAAACTTACCTCCGATGCCATAAATCCGCAGCATCCCCTACATTGCTTCTATCAGTTTAATCATATCCATTTCTAGGTTCGTGTATTTGATCTACAGCTTTTGCACTCTACTTTCAAATATCCCATTGAAACCGTTCATAACAAACAGTTCATACAGATATTCTCTTCTCCTTCTAACCACAAAATGCTCTCCTATCACTCTTTATTTGTCTTACGTTCTCAATCAGATTCCTATCATGTACCTTACGAGCCTATAATTGGTAGGGCCTTCTCTTCGGAAACTTTCCTTTATCCTGATAAACCTCACATACACTGGTCTATCACTTTATTACAATGTTTCCGGAATACTGCAGGATTTTGCCCATAATCCCCTCAGATCATAGTGTCTTTCCATTCTTCAAACGCTTAATTACCCTCATATGATCTTCAACAGGCACTTCAATAAAGTTTTCAAACTTACAATATCCAACATCACTCCTGCATCGTTCAGCTCTGCGACTTGTTTCTCTTCCACACTAGACAAATCGTCAGACTCAACCTGTTTACGTTGGACTACACTCTATTCAACCAGCATTCTTCCTCTTACTTCCTTTATTTTGAGATCATATTCATTTACCATTCTTTCTGCATTTACTTCCTTGTACAATAACTTCTTATACTCCGTAAAGTACTTTTTGTTTTTCTGAAAAGAAAACTATTGTGCCAGCTTTGTCTGTCTGTCCGCACTTTTTCTGTTTGCAATCAGATCTTAAAAATTACTGAGGCTAGAGGGCTGCAAATTGGTATTTTGAACATCCACCCTCCAATCATCAAAAACACCAAATTGCAGCCCTCTAGCCTCAGTAGTTTTTATTTCATTACGGTTAAAGTTAGCCATAATCGTACTTCTGGCAAAGATATAGGCCAGGCCGCCACTGGACCGTAGTTAAAGGTTTCGTGGACGCGGCTCATACACCATTATACCGAGACCACCGAAAGATAGATCTGCTTACGGTGGCCTTGATTATACGCTGTACAAAAATCTCGATTGCGCCGAAGAAACTTCAGCGCAATTTTTACTTGTTTATTATATGAACCCCTTTTTTACCTCGTCTTCTTCTTAACCTCCTTATCCATCCTTCTGATTTTGCAAGCACGACCATCCTTTCTGCTTTGCAACTTAACGTTTTATAAACCTTATTTTCCCCTCACGTATCTTCTTATTTCCTATTCCTGTCATGCACAGTTTCATTCCTTACCCTCACACCCCTTAAGCCATGTCCGATCCGGCTAAATCTGACCACACCCTGGAATATTACATTGTCTATAAACTCCAAAAATTTGTGTCTAATCACTGACAATTTTTCAGGTATTATCTCTTTGTATGTTATCCTATTATATATATATATATATATATATATATATATATATATATATATATATATATATATATATATATATATATATATATGTGTGTGTGTGTGTGTGTGTGTGTGTGTGTGTGTGTGTGTGTGTGTGTGTGTGTGTGTACATTACTATAATGTGAATTCCATACAAGTGGTTTCAGACCTAAAATATATATATATATATATATATATATATATATATATATATATATATATATATATATATATATATATATATATATATATATATATTTGTGTTTCTGTGTGAGTATTTATGTATATTTGGATACATATAACTTTACAGATATACATATATATTGTATGCGCATTTATTTATTTATATATTCCAAAACCAGTTCTTAGATATAGAGGAAAAACGAGATAATGTTGAATCATTTTTATATTTCCTGGTAACTCTCGGAAGAGCTTGAAGTGAAGATATTTCCACATTTGTTATTTAATTCAGCCACACGAGATGGGTACCAGTGTTTACCTGGTTTAACAACGTCAGTGTCTTCCTAGCTTCAAGTGCGGAAGCCTGGCGGATGACCCTTGTTAAAAACCTATTTGCTGATGGAAATGCAAATTCTTTTTTGCAATGATTAGAAACAGTGGATGTTGCTTGTAAACAAAGTCCCGCATAAATTTTAGCTGGTTTGCCCAGTTTGGGCAAGGAAGGAACGCGCAAAAAAATAGATACTATTTAATTTTCACTGATGTCTGATGAAAATTGTCTTATATCATAGTAATTGCCGAAATTACCGGAAAGGTAGGGCGTCAATAATCCGAATTAAGTAAAAATAATTCGTGGGCCATTTGGTCCGGCCTGCAATATAAATATGATGTACATTAGGTGGGAAAATTCTGCAACAGCAGATACGTCGAGAGGTACTATAACAATTCTGTAATGCCGGCTGGTCGTCAGTAGTTGTTTCTATTCAGTATGATATTTTACAACATTACCATTCAGGTTCCTATGAACTCTAGAAATAGATGGATGCTCTTATTTACAAGTAGAATGAATAGAGAACATTGATGATTAAGAGGATAAATCAACATTGCATGGGTAATCAAGCGAGTGTACAGAAAATAATACCAAAAAAAATTTTAAAGTGATCCTTTGATAGAGAAAATCCAACTGAATTAGTATATTTATTTATATATATATATATATATATATATATATATATATATATATATATATATATATATATATATATATTGTGATGGCCCCTTCCACGCTCCGTACTGTCAGTATCACTTTCCATATTCACTTACCAGCAATGAAGTCCACAATGGATGGAATCATATGCTAAATACAACCACTTAATGTGCAAGACTATTCAAGGGGGACAAATATTTCTGAAAGGGCCCCAGGGGTTTCCTACCACCTAGTCATTGGTTTGTTGGAACCGATTCCCTCTCTTTCCTTCCCACACCCATCACCGGTCTTGCCTTAGCCTTTTGTGACTTCTTAAAGGCAAAACACATACTTGTGACTTGTCCTTTCTTATAGCAAAAGAATCACGTCAGTGCCTTTAACTTATCAGGATTATATGAATTTGACTCTCTGTTACCACTGTTAGGAGAAATACAAGAATTAGTATAATATAATAATTAACACTACTCCTTTGTACCTTATTATTATTATTACTACTATTATTACCCCTACCTACTCTCACCCATCCAGCTTTCTCATTTCCGGTTACCTCTCCTAACACAATTTTATGGGATAAGAAATATTCATCACCAGTGATGGCCACCTCCTGAAGGGTATCAAGTTTTAACTTGTTGAGGTGCAGCTTTAATTTATCAGGCACACACCTCTTAAACTCCTCTACCAACAATAATTCTTTTAATTTTCCGAAATCCACTATTTTGACTTGAGCCAGTCACCAGCATACTGATCTTTACCCCAGGCAAATTCCACAAAAGTTTGTTCCCTACTTTTCTGTAAATTCCTGAATCACTGTCTATATGCTTCAGAAACAAGTTCATAAGCCTTTAATACAATGGGCCTTAACACTGTCATAGTCAGATGACAAATTCTCGACTAATGTAACATAAACCTTTTGTGCCCTACCTATTAATTTACTTTGAATAAGAGTGGTCCAATACTCCTGGGGCAACTCCAACCTCATGGCAATTCTTTCAAAAAACATAAAAACTTCAGCCACATTACTCTCCTGAAAATTGGGGACAAACTCTAGCGCCCCAACCAAATTAATACCAGGCGCTAGTGACTTATTCTGCGATGAAGAACCCCTATTTCTAAGGGTCTGCATGTCAATCTCATGCTGTCTCTCTTTTTCTCTCTCTTCCGCTTTCAGCCTTTGCAGGGCAATTTCCATTTGCCTCGATTTTATCTGCCTATCTAAAACTTCCACCATTACCACAGACAATACCTCTTCTGACTGCTTAGCCACTAGTTTACCATCTACCGTTATCACTTTTACCTTTTCATATACCTCTAACAACAAAAAACCCTTCCTAACCAAAATTAGGTATTCACTATCCAAAAAATTGGCTACTACCTCTAATTCCTGCTTATTTAGTTCTGTAAGCCTGATTTGCCACCCCTCTCCACTGTGGAGTTCCATTACATCAAAAGTAGCCATAATGACAATACACTCAAAAACCTGCCACAAAAATTATGCACAAAAATCACACACAAAAACAAATTGCTCAAAACAAAATTAGAGGAGGTGAAAATATGCTGCTTGACAAAAACCCCAAGAATCAATCTTGCGCACTGAAGCGAATACCAAGGATCAAAATATCCTGTCACAGTCGCCAGATGTAATGGCCTTCTTGACCACCACACAAAAAAGATTTCCAAATCTTTAAACACTAATATTCGCCAAACAGCGACCAAGTCCATGATGGGTGGAATCATACCAAAAAATTAATGTGTGCAAGAGGATTCAATG
This sequence comes from Macrobrachium rosenbergii, assembly GCF_040412425.1. Classification (NCBI taxonomy): domain Eukaryota; kingdom Metazoa; phylum Arthropoda; class Malacostraca; order Decapoda; family Palaemonidae; genus Macrobrachium; species Macrobrachium rosenbergii. Next base: position 9,906,589 of record NC_089751.1, read on the forward strand.
AGGACAAACAAATACTGACAAAAACCACATAATATTTAATACATAAGTCAAAGATTAAAGTAACAATATATATATATATATATATATATATATATATATATATATATATGTATATGTGTGTGTGTGTGTGTGTGTGTGTGTGTGTGTGTTTGTGTGTGTGTGTATATGTGTATATATGTGTGTGTATATATATATATATATATATATATATATATATATATGTGTGTGTGTGTGTGTGTGTGTGTGTGTATAACATTAGTATGTTTAAGCAGGTTAACCATGGGACCGTTTACCAATCGTTTCCATTACTTTCCTCGAATAATATCTGCCCACCGACCGTCACTTGATTCTAAACCAACGTGGTGGTAATGGACAAAATGGACCTCCATCACCGGCTATATAGATCCTCCTGGATTAAAATCGCGAATTAATTCTAATAGGATTATGACGCCGACAACGGATTAATCCTTAAGGGCTTTGTTCCACTGCATGAGTTGTGTTAACATGCTCTGCGTTTCTAGACTTCCTGGCCAATTCAGACTTCACTAGATCGATCGGAGGAGGAAATTTGACTTTGATGTACCTGCATGCAGTTTGAGCCTTATTATTACTGCTGTTATAATACGACAGCAAAAATATATTCATGAAAATGGTATTATTATAGGCCAATTAAGGGGAGCGACAAAAGCTAGAAATTAATCAATAAATTTAATGCTCGGCCAAATATAAAGGCCGAATATGATGAGGGTTGGAACAAAAAACTGGTAATAAATACTCTTAAAGGTTTTAAGTTAATTACTTTTGTCTTTGCTAACAATGTATTACTTTTTTTTAAATAGGGCAATGGGAAGGCTTGGAAACTGAAGCATTTATATTGCATATGAAATAGATTTCAATAAAACATGAGCGAAAGAATCTGTAACAGTAATAATAGTTTTCCAATAAATCACGAGTCTCGAGAAAAAGCAAAAAGGTTACCCTGTATACGCGATCGCAATACGGATTATCCATTTAAAGCAACAAAAGGGATCTTTCCTAGATAGTAACCCACAGCAAAGTTTGGGGGTCGCTATCTAGGACTAATATTTCTTTGGGGTTATTATCTTTATGATATTTACAGTTCTTTGTATATGTTTTTAGGGTCATCCCAACGGCCTTTTACTAAACCCTTGGGGGTCACTATCTAGGAAAGATCCAACAAAAGTAAAAAAAAAAATACAAAAGACATTAAGCAAATTATATTGTATCTGCTCATGTTCCAAGTAAAATTCTGTGAATGCAATTTTTACCTCTGTTAAAATTAAATTAAGATCTTATTTTCATTATTAAAGGTAATATTACAAAAGTATATCTTGGGCTAATAGCCCTTAAAAATAATTGTATTCTATTAAAGGTATTTTTCCCTTTATAGGGTTGGTGATGAATTGCTACAGAAATCGAATTGTCAGCAAGTCTGTGATGATGAGAATATTTTTCTTTGGCCTCTTTCTTGATTCCATTTGATAACGGTCCCATTCTCAATTAGGTCAACTGGAGGTAGGTAGGACGGCGTAAAACCACTGGCCTTGCAAATTTGAGCCCAGTGCTTCATAAATGAACTACAGCACACACACTCACACATACATACACAGATATAAGAAGGTTTTAAATCGTCATGAAGATACATTAACATGCCAAAGGCAGTCTAATTCTATATACATCTCACAATCACATTCCTTCTGTAAATTCTTTCATAAATTTTTCTAGGCCCGTGAAATGGAATATAAAATTTAGGCCAAAGGCCAAGCGCTGGGACCTATTAGGGTCATTCAGCGCTGAGAGGGAGAATGAAAGTAAAGAGTTTTAAAGGTGTAACAGGGGGAGAGGGTGGAATGTAAGTTGGAAGAAAGAGAATATTAACAGAGGCACAGTACAAGGAATAAAAGGTGTTGCAGCTACGGGGCGAAGGGACACTGCAAAGATCCTTCAGTAATGCCTACAGTCTGCCACGTGAGGTGCGCCGATGTTACTACTCCCCTACGAGATTTTTCCAGGCCCGGGTGGTGGTTACAAGCCTAGACCACTATTCATCCATCTCTTTCTACTATATGATTACTCACACTTCCTTTTTATCAATCTAACTTACCTGAATTATGCATTTTCAACTATTCCTTCCCAGCTAACAGGTCTTTATCACTTTCACTTCAAAACAATGGGCAGATTCATCCCCGGCCATTCATCTCACCATTTCTCTTTCATATACTCCTTACTAACATCATCAGCTTCAAAGTGCTTTAACTCAAAATCGCCAACCCCCATCCCCACCCCTAGCTTTTTCTTTAATTCAATTATTTCAGAAACTTCGCACCTACTGCCTACAATAGTTCTTCCTCCTGTACCACTCAAGTTTATCCTTACAGTCCTCCGATAACTTCATTAATGAGCTCTTTCACTGACACTTCTATAAGTAATATCATTTCCCTAACTCTACATTTCTCAGCTACTGCAGATGCACCCACACTGTCCTTCCCAGGCCAGCATTCCCTGGTATTTCAAGTTTTTTTTTTTTTATGAACTACATTAACTTCATCTTTCTTCTTTCGAAGTAAGTAAACTCTCATGCACTTCTGCTCATCTGTCTCAGATGCAAAATGAAAGTCCGAACCTTAATAGTCAAATTATTATCAGATTTCTTACAATAGTGGTACAGGCTATGGTGCTGCAAACCTCAGGCCTCAGGTTAATTTTCACACCACAGAGAGAGGTAAAAATGCCACTATTTTCACCTCCCATCTTCCTGCAGAAGCAAACAAAGCATAGTTGTCCTTGGTCTCAGGACAACACGCTCATCCGTCATTTAGGGGACATTTCATCCCAATTTGCTGTTTACTAATGCTTCCTAACCTTCCTAGGAGAGCAGTGTCTTGCTTGTATGGTTAAGTAACCATATGTTGGCAGCCAGTAAGTTTATCGACTTGCCGTTGGAAATGCACAGGGTGAAAGAAGTTTATTCAAAGGTATTATTGAGAAAAGAAAATAGTAAGAAAAGGTTTGTATATATGTGTATATATATATATATATATATATATATATATATATATATATATATATATATATATATTCGTGTGTGTATGTAGACAGATGAGATCTGATCTTCCACATGAGAGGTAATCCAGGTATTGCTATAGCATAAAACAAATTAGAAATAACTTGGAAACTATGAGAAAATATGAAAAGTATAAAATATGAAAATATGAACAAAAACGTTGAAAGTAAACGGTGTGGAAAATCCATTTTTTTTTTTTTTTTTTGTTTTTTTAGTTCTTGAAGCTTATTAAACAAAAAACTGCAGTATGACCTTAAGCAAAATATTTATCACTAACGTATATATTTTACTTCTTTTTCCTCATTGCAAAAAAAAATGTGACACGAAAGTTCTTTAAATTCTGATTTGCTGAATCTACAGTTATTGCATGTAACTTACAAGCATTCATAAGAATCAGTTCAAAGACAGACACCAGGTTGAAAAATTATTCTTATTCTCATCGTAACAGTGTCTTTTTTTATTCTAAACCAACCCGTTGTCAGTTCCTCATTCGTCATTTTTTGTAAATTAAAACTTCGAAATTAGGGCAGCTGTCTATACCCTCTGGCTAACAAGTTAGCAAAGGAAATGTATAATAGTAAGATAGCCAATGACATTTGATTTTCAGCTAATATAATGCTCATTGCACTTTAAAAGATAGTAATAAGTATTCCACTACGGTATTCATCTTTGATGACAATGAATAATTGTCTTTTTTTTATACCAAAACATTTATAGTGCGAAACATTACAAGTCCTGTTTGAAAATGACTGAAATTGGCATCTGTTGAATATATATGTCTGCCTGTGTACTGTGCTAGACTGAAGCAGTTGGAAAACTGTGAATTAGTCTTTATTCCTCAGTATACCAAGTCACGTCTATAAAACGAAGACTAGACTTTATATTTGTGGATTACAAGAATACTAACTTGCAGAAACAGCATCTAATTGACCATGAATGTTCTTCAAGGAACTTACCTTTTACCTTATTGGATCTAGGTTTGAGAGAGAATACCTTTTGGCGTACGAGTTTTCCTTAATTCTATGTCAGTGTCCTCTGACCACCGTGCCTTAGAATTTTCTCAAGCCACGAGTGCCTTTACGGTATCTGAAATGTAAGTTAAGATTAGGCATGCAAAATGTCAGCAAGTTGGGCTATAAATATACAGATATTAGGTGATATTGTGTTACTGAAAAAAATTACATAAAACAAATTAATGAACTAAATAAGCATTCTACTTTGCTTTCCAGCGTTTAACTTTGCGCTTTTTATTTCAAGGGTTCGAAAATAATCTTTTTATAAATCCATGGACTGAAACATTGTGCAAGCCTGGGATTGCTACTTTCAACAAAGCTGGGCATAAATCAACGAAAAGGCACACGACAGTTACCACATCCTCTAGATTTCACATATTTCAGGATTGCAGTAGTGCTGTTATTGTTTACCATGCTAAGCTACTTGGCCCATTAATTCATTTGAAATTCATTACATATCACTGAAATAACAAATGTAGGTGATTAGTGAGCGTTACTGGGGCCTTTAAAACAAAAACAATAATGTTTATTTGATATTTGTTAAGCTATATATCGAAGATGGTCACATGATAACTTTGCTTTATTTAAAGAAAAAGGTTTTAGAGTTATCTCTGACTGCTTTTGTGTAAAAACGGTAATTTTCAGTTTAGTAACAAGGTACTGACCATAGCGCAGCCTAGAATGTGTTTAATTTATAAGAAATCTACAACAGGGAAGACATGGAGGTATGGAGGTGAAAATGTTCTTATAACAAACATGTGATTTGTATCACTGACTTTCATCTGCTAAGAAATTTCTCTCTCTCTCTCTCTCTCTCTCTCTCTCTCTCTCTCTCTCTCTCTCTCTCTCTCTCTCTCTCTGCATAACGTGATCACATTCTGGGTCTTCTAATGTCAGTCTTAGGAAGGGTCATTATCAATACATAAATATACAATAGTTATGTCTTATGATGAGGAAGTTTTTTCGTTCTGGAAAAGAAAGATAAAGGAAGACAAAGGAAGCTTCGAAAAACAAACTGACTGTGTGTAGTGCATGAAGACGGCGATCTACTGAATCATTAGTTATTCCACTGGCCGTCGGAAAAGCCGAGAAAAATATATGAGTGCAGTGCCGGACAAAGAACCTGAAAATATCAGTGTTCTTACTTATGTCTGTCGCTTCTAATATTCATGTTTCACACCAAACTTCAGCTTGACCAAATCTGTCGATGATATGGCCAACACCGACTTAGGAATTACCTGAGTAATCCTGCCATCTATTACATTTCACAAATTAGTAAATATCTCCTTGATTTTTCCTCTCTACGGAGTGATATTTCATACTTTTGGTAAAAGACATACTTACAAATGACAGATTTTCTTTCATCTCCGTATGGTATCAAATGCGAAATATCTCAAGTTTGTAATTTTAGCTACGTAAATGGGAAAATGAGCGCAACGATCTTCTTGCTAAGCTGACTTAATGCGGGGAAGCAGCCTAATCTTGAAGGCCCTCCGGTAAACCTGTGGTATAATAGAATTTGCGATAAGCTACCAGCGTAACACGTTGGTGTAATAGACTAATAGAATTATTCAACTTGACTTTCATTCCTATCATCCTTGTTTTTGATTTTGTGGCATTCCTCATACCGTGTAAAACTGTTCCGTAGTGAACAAGATATTATGTCATCTATTATAGTATAAAATGCAAGGAAGTTAGGACGAAACGGCTTCCTTCATCTCTGCAAATACGACAAAATTAAAATGAAAATCATCAGTTTCTTTGCGCGTAAAGGAATCACTTTTAAAGTAATAACTCTAAAATTCGGGTGACAATACTGCCAAGATGCACCTAAACTTATTTTTAGCCTGTCCCAAGTCTTTAACAACTGAACCAGAATTATTTTTTCCCCAAAAAAGGACGGCTATCCTTCATGATGCTGCTATTGGATGCTCAATTCCTAATGATGCAGTATAATGAAATCCAGGACTTTCATTTGCCACATATATTAACATTGATTTTGGGCACCAAGACAAAGCATCATCCCTTCCCCTCTCCCCGCCCAAAACAAAATGTTTGTTATCCCTAAAATTACAATGCACGTTTAGATATACATAAGCCAGCAAAATCCTTTCTTTAATACTGCCAACAAGTTGCGAACACGTCGTTATGCCATGAACGATGTCTAGTCCGGGGTGTTCTGATGTGCTAAGCGACCACCCACCACCGCCACCCTCGACACCCAAAGTTAAGGGTGGGTTAAGGGAGGGCTGGGTTAGGATGTATCCCTGTTGAAATATATCTTTCACCTGCTTCTAAATAAACCTCGACCTGCGGGAATAGCGAGTGCAATTCTTATACGAACCTGAGCTGGAATTTGAGTTCAAGAGCAAGCCAGCTAACGTGTAGCTTGATCTTTTTAAACTTCAAAGGATTTTTACTGTTCCAGATTTCCAGCAAAATCCTCGATGATTCCATGTGTCCCTCCAACTTTATGATTGTTTGCGATAAGAAATGTTTCCAATATCATAAATGTATGAATTGAAGACGTACTCAGACAATAACAACGACGAGTAAGTTCGACACGGCCCTGAGCAAATTAGGCTGCATTTTCGAAAAGATTCCTTATAGTTCTTAATCCTCATAGCACAAGTCATATAACATGAAAGTGTCTGGTGCATTAATTGAATTCAACGTAATTTCATTTCGAAACTCACAACCAATATTTTTTTGCAGTAGCAAATTTTCACCATGGAATTTGGAAAGACTGTATTCAGTTACCAATGAACCAACCCACAACCTTAGGGTAAGAAATAAAGAAAAAAAAAAAGACATTACAAAAAATACTAGACGAATTAATAAAGTATTACAAATAAGTAAAGTACTTCACGTTCCATGAAATTTAGATATGTGAAGGATTTTCATTTAGACTGTATTTAGAAATCTTTTACCCGTCTGCAGAGAGATATCAACTATATGCAAGTTAATCCTCCATATGTTGACTTTCTTTGAGAAGCTTAACATTTTATTCAAGAGAGTTACGTTTCTTTATAAGTCCTGGAAATCTGGAAAATCTTCCTAAAAATATCATAACATGAGGTCGCGCAAATCTCAGTGAAATTGATATTTTGATCATACCGAACAACAAGGATATAAATGAAATAAAAGATGTTTCTGTGTATGGCGTTTTATAGTTCGTTGTTTTTACATCCTGTTGGAAATTCCTCCAGGAATTCTAGAAAAGCAATTAATCTTTACACCAACGCACTGGAAACTGATGACGTCATCCCTGAAAGAACTAATGTCTTTGACATGACGATATAAAGATTCTGCTTCAATTATTTTATTTCTGTGCTCTCTCTCTCTCTCTCTCTCTCTCTCTCTCTCTCTCTCTCTCTCTCTCTCTCTCTCTCACTTAATCGATGTGTCATCAACATACAATTTCTACCTTTGCCATTAAAATTAAACACGTTAAATCGTCATTTTCCTGATGATTTATACCCTAACTAAAAGCAATTGGATACAAGAAACAATTTCGAAATCTGGCGGAAGCTATAAGTAAATCCTTATGTGTAATGATTCGTTTATCTTTCTGATAAACTTATGATATATAATCGACAGTTATAACACAAAAGATTGGAGGTTCATAGACGGACAGACAGGTTAGAATTTAACCGATTGCAGCTGGAAAAAATTGTTCAACTCAATTTTGCAGTGACTGATACCCACTACATACGGATACAGTCTTAAACTATATGAATAAGGCCTACTTACTAATTTCCAATTAACATGAACAGGTATTATTTAGCCTTTACGCACTATGGAAAGTTCAACACAACAGGAATTCGCGTATGGTCAGCATTACTCCAAAGTTTACCATGGTCCCGCCCTTGTGGTGGGATAGTTGTCCTAACCAAGTCTCAACTGTAGCTTTGGTCAGTAATCATAACCTCATATTGCAATGCTAGTGCCTGCAGTGAATTATTCAGTGCACTAACAAAATAATAAAATAATGACATGGTGGAATCAAAGTAATATTGTACCCAGCTGCTAAAGAAGCAGCGAATTATGTTAATGATAATGGTTCTGGTTCTTAACCTTTGAAATGATGAAATACCAATAAAAAGCAAAGAGTAAGGCATTTTGTTTCTAGTGCCATTAATATGCACCCGAAGTGCCTTCTTTCTAACTTGACCAGCTGCTGGTTGTACAAGAGAGAAGCAATTTTTTAAAGAGAGAAGATAATTTTTTTATTGGGATTTTTAATCAACTGGTGATTAAGCGATGGATTTACCTCATCAACCTAAATTTTTTATTTGAACGCCACTCTCTTTCTCTATACAAACCCACAAACACAAAACAAAATACATATATATATATATATATATATATATATATATATATATATATATATATATATATATATATATATATATATATATGTGTGTGTGTGTGTGTGTGTGTATATATATATATGTATATATACACTGCCACACACACACACACACACACATATATATATATATATATATATATATATATATATATATATATATATATATATATATATATATATATATATATATATATATATATAATATATATATATATATATATATATATATATATATATATATATATATATATATATATATATATATAACGCATACTTTCAGTCAGGAGGATAGTGAAAGGAATCCTCTCGAACCAAGAGCTTTCATGTATCTTAATTTTGGCACCCTGCCCAGAGAAAAATGTCTAGGTTGTCTCCTAACCCCTAGTCTAACCAGGGCATGTATCTATGAATCATGTAATGTTCATACCGTACTTTTGCGATTTACTAAGTCTGTTCTCTAGCACAGCGGACATGACCTAGCTACGTATGTGTTTTTTTCATTCTAGCATTCCCATGTTTGAAGTATTTTATTTGCTTACTTGTGAAATATTCAATTACAATACCCAGTTGTATTATATTTAACCTTAATTTTACTATTATTACTAAATTTTGGGATGCAGCTCAACAGTCCCACCTATATTTAACGTGTTTATTTACGTTAGGGATATATCCCTCACATGTGAGCTAGTTTATCACTTTGATAGCGCTGCGTTAGCTTGAGTCTGTGTGCAGTTCAGTTAGTTCAACTTTGCGACCTTCGTTTTGAATTAATTTTATATTCAAGTTTTAAAATTTATCCCACAGACAGTACTTCATTTAAATAAATGCAGGCACGTTTCTCTTAGCATTAAGTATTGCTATTTTATGTAATTGAGAGAGAGTATTCCGTGATGGCTAGCCAGCTAAAACTTCCCCTTTACCTGGCTTGGCGTCACACACACACACTAAGCCTGTTCTCATAGGATTTCCGTCCCATTTAGGATGGAAGCTCTGCTTAAGTCGGGGGCTATCTTATGTACACTAGGCTTAACCTAGTGACCGAATTCACGTAAGATGGCCGACCATTACAATTGGAGTGATGGTGTCCAAACCAGACTCCTCCCTCTCAATAACACATCCTTTTACCCACTCTTTGTGCTGCAGTATTTCTGTGTCTTTTAGGTTTAATGGGAGTGGGGCGCAGCCGCCACCATCTCGTGAAAGTTGCCATGAGGCGATCCCCGCCCAGTCCAGAGAAGCATGGCCCAGGTAGAGTTGCATTCCGCTACTAGGAGCCGTTTCAAACGGAAGTATATTCCCGCTCTACCTCACAGAGGCCGCCATTTGCCTCGTGCCACGTGACACCAACTCTGGGACCCCAACTCATAGAGGAGTGATCATTTTGGATACACAAGGTAAGTCTAAAACGTACACGGGAATTCGGTGGCCCACTTTCCTTCGATTATATTCTGTTTTCCTTACTTTTATCAAGAAACCTTCCAAAATTTCCCAGTGGTCTCCCTTTGTCACAATATGTCCCACATTGGACCCCATACCTCTCTTCGACACACAAAGCCTCCCACTGTTTGCATGCTTAGTTAATTTCCCGATTAGGAAGTGATATTACCTAGGGACCTTTTGACTGGCTGTGCCGTCCATGTGCCGCTCGAGCGGTTAGAGAAATCTTTAAGCATTCGGGAGTGATATTGTAGGAGTATGATAGCTCGATGACATAATATATTTAGGGCTTTAATGCATGCTGTTCATATAGTTAATTCGCCACCTCTCTTTCAGAGGGATGTTTTTATCGTGAGTGCCGTAAGAACATCTCATCTCGTACACCGTCACCCGTCTGTGGTCCACACGTGACGAAACAAGGGATTTTTACCTCTCTACGGCACCGCCGAATATTTATAATTTCCCTTCATATAATGTATTAACACACATCCCAATTGTATAACTCTTTGTGAACTATTGTTATTATTTGTTAAGTAAATGTAGTTAATCGTTAACTGACTATAATTACGCCTTACAGTAACGAAGGGAAAAATCAAGGTTAGTATTCCCTGTCTTTTCATTCCTCTGTTTTTCGTATTACTGTCAGCCATATTATAGCATTCCGTTGCCATGACCGTGGCTAGCAAGTAAAAGTACCAAATAATTTGTTTTAAAATACCTTTCATTACCATTTCTTCTATTTTATATAAATCCAAGATAATATTTACTCATTTATCATTATCTTTTTCAATATTAAATATTGCCAAGAGGTGTATCATACGTAAGTTGCGCAGATGCGTTTTCTACTCACAGCCAGTGGAAACGAATCTAATTAACTTTCTAAACAGGTTAGCAATATTTTGTACCCTCCATAAAATTTCTTCGGGAGAAAAAAGACAAATATAACGGTTTCAGACGTATTGGTGTCCAAAGCAGATAGAAATTTAACAGTTAAGGTTTACAGAAAGTTTGCAAACATTTGCTCTCATATTCACTTTTATCCAATGGCAGTTAAAACGAAGAAGAAGAAGAAGAAGAAGAAGAAGACTCAAATAGAATCAAGACTGTAATTTGCGTTCTCTGTTTTTAAGGGCTCCGAGAGTCAGTAACCAGGAATTTTTAGCTACAGCGATTGACAAGGTACGTAAAATTGTGCGCAATTTGAGGTATCCAAATAGTTTTTGAGAAAATGGTTTTTATAAAGAAAGGAAGACGGTTTATGCTCTGTTGGAAACTCAAGAGTTCTAAAACAAAAACCTTCCGGTGATTCTTTTTTTTTTTATTTTTTATGACGTAAAAAGACTGGACGGGTCATTGGGTATTAATTTTTTTATATAACACTTGGGAGGATAAAGAGCAATCTGGATGTATCTATTAGATATCCTACAAGGAATGTAATAAATTATTCGTCGGAGAAAGTGGAAAAATGTTAGCTGCTGGACGGAAACAATATAAAAATAATGCAAGAACTGCTAACGCGGGAAATGCATTAGTTGTACAAATCAATAACATCTACCACGGTATTAACTAAAGGAAGAAAATCTAAGTTAATTATATTTTCTAAAGATCTTGTTTAAAGAATCTTATTGCATTCATGGATCACTAAAATATCAGGTTGGGCTTACTTAAAGTGAATGATATGTTATGGAAAGGTGTTTTAAAGCAAGTAGATTATTAGGTGATATCACTTTTTGACAAATTTATGTTATGCTACATTGCATTGAAGTCTTGCGACTGTTCTGTTCACTTTATCAGTTGTACTGGAACCCAAATGCAGGGCAGAAAGATATGAAAGCTCTCGGTTCGAGTCATTTCCATTCACCCGACTCCTGGCTGAAAGCAGATGTACAGTAAACACTACACGTTCGTAATTCTACCTTGTCTTTTTATCTACCTACTTATCTATCTACTGTCTGTGTGATCAGTGTTAAAGTTTTAACGTCTTTATCTTCTGGTAGCCTTGTTGTTTTGGTGAAATATGTAATAAACATTTCGCAGCATAAAACATTTACAATACAGTCTATTCATAGGAATACACACGGTGTAAGGATAGAACCTTGTTTTAACATGAAATCGAAGCGCAAGAATTTTCCTGTAACTGTGAAAATGCTTTAAGTTACTGATACTTCTTTAAAAAACTTACGTTTGCATCAACACTTAAAAGTGACATTTGCAACAAAAGCAAATCGCATAGTAACCTTGCTTTGCACTAACCAGGGTTATATTAAAGGTAATGGAGAACCGCTCTACAACACATCATTTTGACCACATGGGTAACAGCAAAGTAAGAAAACTTTTATAAATTACAAGGGTATCAAGCTATACATTGCCAAGGGAGGACGTATTAGCAATGAGAGCTGAAAAAATATACTTTCATTAAAACTAAAATACTTAACAGAAAACTTTCCTCGACATCACAAGAGGAGAAAACCATGATTTGAAATTCTATAATGCTAGAAAATATTTTGTTTTCTTTGTAAGAGACAAGATCTGTATTAACAAACAGGTTAATCCTGTAAAGCTTTCACCCTGAGACGCAGAAATGCAGTAATTTATAGCCAAATCATAGAATGCAAGAAGCAGCAAAAGGAAAGACAAGAATAATTGATGCCACTGCTCTCAGGAGGCTTTCTCGAGGGATGGATTTCAGCATACAAAGAAACATGAATCAATTTAAATTATGTCCTCAGGAAAACTAGAATCTCCCACTGCAAAGTTTCGGCTACCGTTAATGAATGGAAAGTTATCTCACTTTAACTGGTTTACTGATATATATATATATATATATATATATATATATATATATATATATATATATATATATATATATATATATATTATGTTGGTATATGTGAAAAGAGTGTGTCCAGCTTGTTAAGTATCCCTGGAGAAGGGGTAGGTACACACAGAACCAATAAGAGGAATAATTAGTCAGTCCTTATTAGAGGAGAGCTTATACAGGTGACATGCAGAGTAGCTGTAGAATTAAAAAAAAAAAGGGGGAATTGTAATAGTCACTTGAAAATATATAGTAAAAATAATATGATACATACGTGGACATTGAACAAAAATATAATAGAACTAATAGATACACTGTGAAGAATGTGGATGGTGCATGAGAGGTTTGAAAAAAAAGTTAAGTATACCTTAGTTTAACCAGACCACTGAGCTGATTAACAGCTCTCCTAGGGCTAGCCCGAAGGATTAGATTTATTGTAAGTGGCTAAGAGCCAACTGGTTACCTAGCAACGGGACCTACAGCTTATTGTGGAATCCGAACCACATTATAACGAGAAATGAATTTCTATCACCAGAAATAGATTTCTCTAATTCGTCATTGGCCGACTTTATGATTAAAGCTAGGCTTGTTTAACAATTACTGACGGTAGAAAGATGCTGAAGAAGCATGTGAAAGCATATAATGAAAACGTATCATAATATTAAGAGGAGAATGTCATGAGAGTAAACTGAAGCTGGGAAGATGGAATGAAGAAAAATATGGATATGGAACAGATGGAAAACGTCAACTCTCATAACCAAGGCATAAGAGGATTGGGCGTGTTACTTACAGAATACTATGCTAAAAAAAATAGGACAAACAAGGCTATCTTGACTAATGCAAAAGGCAAAAAGTTACACCCATTAAGATACAGGTATATCTATAAGGAAATGTCTGATCAGGAAAGGCTGCTTACATAGGCATAAAAAAGGACTGGGTGTATTTTATAACTGCCAAAAAAACAATAGTATATGAAGCGAGGGGCGAAGAAATAAAAACTCCAGTGAAATAAGAGATTATCAAGGCAATCGTTTGTAACCTGTTTACTCTCATATTTATGACAGAGGAAAAATGAAGTATACGACGGAGTGAAAATCAAATAAATATATATATATATATATATATATATATATATATATATATATATATATATATATATATATATATATATACTCGTATATATATGAAAGTAAACAGGTTAAAACGACTGCTTTAATAACCCCTTTGTTCATTGCAGTTTTTACTTCTCAAAATGTTTCTCTTCACCACTAGCTTCATACACTCTTGCTTTGTCTGTTTTGACAGTAACGAAATATATCCACTTCTTTTTTATGCCTATGTAAGCACCCTTTCCTGACCAGACCAGTTCCTTATAGATATATCTTAAGGGACGTCACTTTTTGCATTGTGTATTACTCAAGATAGCCTTGTTTGTCCTATTTCTTGGTAAAAAAAATATCTGAGGATAATTTCATGGAAACTGGCCAACTAATATTATCAATTTACAATATTCAATTGATACAAAGTCCGACGCAAATCGTCACTTCTTGAAGCTTTGTAGCAATGACGAGCAAAATGGATGTCCATCAAGCGATGTGTAAATCCTAGAGGAAAAAAAGAGTGAACTGAATCTATAGAATACGAGGCCACTAACAGATGAAGCTTTAAAGGGATTTGCTATATCGACAGTTTTGCTATTACAACGCTTAGTAAAACAAGAAACTGTATTCAGATTTGGCAAAAAGTAAATATTATTACAATGATAGTTTGAAATAAATAGTATTGTAATGATATTTTGAAATTATGATCGTTGTTGCTGTTACTGTTGTTATAGTAATATATTATGATTGTTATTAAAAACCGCTTCAATATCACCTTAAGACTAACGAGAAACCTCTTCTGTATATGTCAAAAAAAAGCAATTAATTTGTAGGAAATAATATTGAATTAGTTTCCCAGGTTTCACTGATTTAAAGATGAATTTCCTGTATTCATATTTGTTCCTTTTTTCAAGGTTATTTAAGAGGGCCCTAAAAACATTGTCTGACATGGAGAACACCAAACGCCAAAAAAAAAAAAAAAAAAAAACAGTGATAAGTTTTTTCAAAGAAAAGTCAGATACGATCATTTCTAACTTTGGCAATATACGTACTTTATGCAATTGGTTAATCCATGGTAATCTAACAAATTTTTCTGCAACTGATGTGTAAGATAAAGCTTTGTGAAAGAAGAGAGGCGATACATTGACAAAGACTGTTTAAATCTCCTTCTCTTGCAACACCAAGTCTCTATATGTGTAAAATCTCTTCGTTGGGTGAGTCGGTAGAGCTGTGGACTGTCACTCGATGGGCTGGAATTCAATTCCCCGGCCGGCTGATGAAGAATTAGAGGAATTTATTTCTGGTGATAGAAATTCATTTCTCGCTATAATGTGGTTCGGATTCGACAATAAGCTGTAGGTCCTGTTGCTAAGTTACCAATTGGTTCTTAGCCACGTAAAATAAGTCTAATCCTTCGGGCCAGCCCTAGGAGAGTTGTTAATCAGCTCAGTGGTCGGGTAAAACTAAGGTATACTAAACTTATATGTGTAAATCTCAACTATGGTATGACTAAACAAAAGATCGCAAGTAATGTTTACCACATGATACAGAA
Source organism: Macrobrachium rosenbergii (assembly GCF_040412425.1). Lineage (NCBI taxonomy): Eukaryota > Metazoa > Arthropoda > Malacostraca > Decapoda > Palaemonidae > Macrobrachium > Macrobrachium rosenbergii. The sequence goes on from NC_089751.1 coordinate 9,921,969, forward strand.
AACCAAGTGTAAATGTAAAATATTATTTGAATATCGCAGTAACTTTGTTTGGCTTTTTCAATTGAAAAAATAGCGTTTAAAATCATTGACAACAAAGCTACGTATTTCATTTGGGATAAAGTATATCATATATTGTATCAAGTTTTAGAGGCTTTGAAATTCATATTAAACGAAATATGTGAAATAGAATGGAATTATTCTGGATTGTTTTCACTGCTTTTGGTCAATTAATATCTCACTCTCTATAATTGGAGTAATATTTTTTTTTTTTTTTTTGGTATCAGCACATCGGACAAAATAAGCTACTTGTATTTTAAAACTAATAACTGAATATAAACATATTCGTATGGCCGACTGAAACACTAGTATATTGTTTTCGTTGTTCCTGGAAAAATATGTTTTTTCGTACTTGTGTTTTAATTATATACAATTTGACTATTTTTTAATGACGATTGACTTGAGTTATTTCCCATAAATTAGAGTACAAAGTCGAAAACGACTTATTAATAGATCCGTTTAGTTAACTGATACATATATCCTCTATCCATTAAACTAATTAAATCTCAACCATATACAAATGAAAACTAAGAAATTTCAGTTACTTATAGAAAGTACCAATGTTACTTACTAAACAACCCTGCTAAAGTCAGTTGGATTGACAGCAACGAAAGGTGGTTCTTTTATTGTAATCACTAATAAAGCAACAGGCATGCTTTTTATGGCAAGATACCAAGATATTCGACTGGATGTCAAGTAATTCTTATAAGAAGAGGAAGGTAATAACAAGAAAGCTGTCTTGGAAGTTTTGTGCTATATGAATGGCACGGTGTCAAGTAAATACAGTAAAAAATGTCTTAGTTCCTCACGACATTTACAGTCATTAGGTGCAAAACTCCAGTTTTTTTCCCTTTTCCTGTACTCCATTTTTCCCCTTCTTGACATCTCTCGTAGTGTCTTCCTCTCACTAAGTTAGGTGAGTGGTTCTGTGCTATAAATACCTACTAATCATAGTTATTTTTGGAGGTTTTCTTACGTCATGATTATAAAACCTACAAGAAAGTCTGGAACCTTTTGCTTAGTGTGGAGCGTCTAAGAGAAAAAGCATAGTTTTACATGATTTCCACGAGACTGTTATCATTACTCAGACCATATTCATAAGATATGAGGAGCGTTGAAGACCTTTTGAACATACGGCTTTTTTTTTTTTTTTTTGCGAGGGTTAGAATTATTTACTGGCCAGAAATGTACTTCTTTGTCGTATGAATGGCAGGAAATTAGATACAAAATTATATATGCACTATTTAGCCTACAATACGTCTGTGTGTGTGTGTGTTTGTGTAGGGAGAGAGAGATAGAGAGAGACTTTAGGGGTTTTGAGAGCAATCCGTTAAAACATAGACCTTCTAATGCCTATGGCATTGATTCAACACATCAAGGCTAATTGAATGTATTGCTACGTTGACAACAGTTATTTAAAAATATGCAAGGGAGGAAAAAACGTTGAAAGTTCTTGTTAAGAGAAGGGATATGTCAATAATCACAAGATGAAAGATAACGCCGTGTGGAGTAATTTTAAGTGGCCATAAACAAAAGATATGAAAAGGGATTAATTCATTTCCATGCAAAAAGCTGAGGAAGACCTGGATTGTTTACGCATGATTGTGAGGTTGAAGTGGAATCAACAGTTAGGGATCTTTGAAGCTGGAAAACACTAGGCCGTGATGAAATCGCTGTGTAGATGATTTTTGTTGCAAATGCAATGGCACATTCTATACTAACCAGGCTGTTTTCCAGAATATGGAATGAAAAACAAATCCTCTACGCTTACATCCATTGTAATGAAAATATTCAGCACGATAGTTCTCAGTAAGCTATGGAGATAGAGTGGTTTTAGAAATTGCAGCATTGCACAGTTCAACTACTTGCATCAAGATACATTGCGCAGCAGTGCATGGAATTTCATAATCTCCTTCTGGTGGTTTCTATTGACCAGGAGAAGGCATTTCACGACGTCCAGAGACCAGTACTGTGGCAGGTCTTGCGTCACTATGGTGCCCGTGTTAAATTTGTAAAGACAACTGAAATTACCTATGAACGAAGTAGATACAAAGTTAATGTTGATAGTCTTGTCAAATGAATTTACTACGAATAGTGACGTTCCTCAGTGGAATATTATCTCACCGTTGCTGTTTACTTTCATAGACTTTAATATTAAAAGCAAAAAGCGGTCCATGATTGATCGAAGTAACGATAGAAACTTAACAGACTGATAAAATGCAGATGGTGCTGTTTTCATCAGACAACACGGCAAGATTTACAAAACTTGGTTAACATAATGCAACATAAGTCCAGAATGAGGGGACTGAAAAGTAACTCGGAGAAAAAGAGAAGTGATATGGACAGATTATGCATAAAGGGGGGAAATAATATTAGATGGAAAAAGAATCAATTAGGAACACTGATGTCCACTGTTGGTTTTGTTGAGTTTCAATTTATTAAAAGACTAAAACAGACAAATCAAAAGGCAGACTGAATGAAATGATGGTGATGATGATGATGATGGGTTTCAGCCTACGCGAAGGATGACACTGGGTTAACAACCTCATCAGAGAAATACTTGCTGAAACAATGAATATAGATAATGTATGATGCCAAATTTTCCAAAATGATAAGGTGTATGTTGAAATATGTATATATATATATATATATATATATGTGTGTGTGTGTGTGTGTGAAAAAGAAAATATATATTCAATTACCAGCTTTTCACTAATAATCTGCTTCCTGATGGATGTTCTCGCTTAATTGCTTAAAAAATTCATCAATTTATTTTAATACAATCCGTTACTTATATTATCTTTCATGAGGAATATGAAAATTTGATTGTTTTTGATGAGCTCGTCTGTTGCAATTGGGCATTTTACACATTGATGACGGACACATGTACAAAGTATGTATAAAAAGTTTGGCGCTTAGTCACACAGCCTTATGTATCATAACGCGGGTGAGGCTGGATACAAGTAGAACTCTCTGACTGAATGTATCTGTAATGGATTTTCATTTCTGGTATCATAATGAACATGACTTTAGACTAATCGGGCCTTGCAGTTTTCAACTAATAGCATAGCCTACTGATTGCTCAAACAAATATGGCCGCGTCACGGTCTTAAAGATTAAAGCAAAATTGGGTTTGATCGTGGTAATTGCTGAGTAGTTTTTCATAAGGAAATTTCACATCTGTCTGTTCATACTCCTAAAAGATATTAACTGTTAATAAGTGTAAAGACGCATTCCAATCGCTCTTCTAAAGCCTTATGAAAGTTACGGTACTTAAAGATTATTCTGTCATCTGTAACGAACTGACATAAAATATTATTATTATTATTATTATTATTATTATTATTATTATTATTATTATTATGTTGACGGTGGTAATCCTAACACAAATAATGACAACAATAATGACATCAGTAGTAACGGTAATGTTCAGCAGGAAAATTAAACTGTTAGTACCAACGAAGTCATTTCACTCAATATGAATGAACGCGCACTCCAAACATAACGTAAAAACAGGCTGACGATCTAAAAACAATGTAAATCAATACTCCATTTACCTTTTCTTTGAACTAAGTTCTTAAAAAAGTGACTACAATTTTCATTGATATTCTTAAATCTAAAAACAATGTAAATCAATACTCCATTTACTTTTACTTTGAATTAAGTTCTAAAAAATGTGACTACATTTTTCATTTATATTCTTAAATCTAAAAACAATGTAAGTCAATACTTCATTTACTTTTACTTTGAATTAAGTTCTAAAATATTTGACTATATTTTTCATTTATATTCTTAAATCTAAAAACAATGTAAATCAATACTCCATTTACATTTACTTTGAATTAAGTTCTGAAAAACGTGACTACATTTTTCATTTATATTCCTAAAAAGCAAATAGTGCTTTTTAATGAATACAAATAATACAAAACTCACCCTGCCTACCACCAACTCACCAATACATTTTAAATCACGCCCACCCAAGCTCAACGAGCCAGTACGTGCCTCTCCACGATTTGTCTAGGGCACACTGGTTCTACCTCGCGCGAAAACTTCACGTCACGAGCAAGCAATTAACACGACCAAGGTGTATAATGAAGTAACTTGACAGAATAAATATTAGGTTCTTAATTAAATTCCCTGCAAACTTCAGGGAGTCTTTTTTCCACACCCGAAGAGAAAATGCGAATCTTTTGTGCTGCGATTTAACAGAATACTTCACTTTGCTTTATGGAACTTTATTTTTTGCCCAATTCTAAGATTATTTATCGAGAGACGTTTCTGTTGTGGTTTCCTTAGAAGGTAAAATTTTGGGCGAGTGCCGTTAAGAACAAAGTGTATTTGTTCTTATTATACAGATGTAATTAATTATGAATGAAATGTATCGATTTTAAGTGGCCACTAATTAGTGATCAGAAGACACAAAGAATGTTTCGCAGTTTAATAGAAAATCTACGGCCATATCTGTCATCGTACAAGGAAGTGAAAAAATCGTGCGTGAAGTTATTTTGCTTTTGATCTGTAATGCACAAATAGGCATACATACTCCCATCCATACATACATACATACACACACACATATATATACAGTATATATATATAGATATATATAAATATATATATACATGTATTACATATGTATTTATGTATGTACTGTATATATATATATATATATATGTGTGTGTGTGTGTGTGTGTGCATATATATTATAAACATGTATGTGAGTGCATTCAAACCTCTTATGACCATGAACACAATTTATTGTGGGGTTTAGTAATCTTTTGAAGAAGGATAATATATCTAGAAATAAATATATATATATATATATGTATATATATATATATATATATATATATATATATATATATATATATATATATATATGTATATATAAATTGCGTCTGTTTATTTTTGGTAGGGCAGACAATCAAAAGAGAAAGCAAAAGGCAACTGTCACTTTTCCTACTTTTTCTAAAGGCTTTTTCTCAATACATTTTCTACGAAAAATAAACAGGGTTCATTGTGCTATGATTCATTATTCTTTGCCTTTTGAAACAGTGATATGCTCTTTTGTATCACAATTTTGCATTTTATAACTGAATTTTACGCTTGTATAGCTGTAAAATTCATGGGGTGCCTGTCCTCCTATTACATAATCTATTTTTACTGCGTTAATCTTATCAGACATAAAAGTTTAAATTACTGTTAAAGGAAAACAGTTTCCAAAATATTAGGCACTAGGAAAATATGTTACAAGGATATTGGATGCTTCGGATAAAAAATGAAGGTTTGGGAGGAAGAAATATTTTATAGAGACATAGGTATTTCAACCCCGTTCATAAATTGTCTTTCGCACTTCTGTACATACACACAAAACTCTTTCATCTTGTTAAGATGAAAAAAAATCATTCCCGTTCAAATGTGCAAACGTTCGGGTAACGGCAGAGTTCGTACACTTTTCTTATTTGTCTATGAAAAAACCACGAAAACTTTTGGTGGTACCTTATGCTATCGTTAGATCCTTGTCCAGGAGAGATAGTCTCAGAGGGAGATTTCCAAAGGGCTAAATTTTTCTCGTAGCATTCACATCGGCCAGGTCACCTTTAAAACGGCACACCCTTGATTAACCAACTTTCTTTCTCTAGATAAAACATTTGCACTTGCTCCTGCATTCTACATTTTCTTTGTTCTTGCTTAATGAAAACTTTTGTGAAGGGATTCGGCTCAGTTCTCCAAAGGTACGAACGTGCAAGAACGTTTCCAACTGTAATCAAGATCAAGTAAAAGATTCGCGGTCTTGAGAGAAACTGATCTCACATTTTGTCCAGTGGTGTTATTTAACTGTGGGTACGAAGTCGTACAGCCATTTTAAGTAAGTTAACACGCAGATTAAAAAGATTATTCTTTTCTTATTCTTTTTTCCTTTGTCTGTATTGATTTTTAAGGTATCTTCTTGATTTATTCATTCCACTATCTTTTGTTAAAATATAGCATTCATTTACTCATCCATATAACCGTATTCTTTCAAAAATGCAGTGTACTGCTGGTGGGATGGAGCGCAAAGACACGACCAGATATTAATGGCTCAGCTTAGGAATGTGAAGTGCATTTGAATATGATATATATATATATATATATATATATATATATATATATATATATATATATATATATATATGTGTGTATATATGTATATATGTAATTGTATATATATATATAATTGTATATAGATATATATATATATATATATATATATATATATATATATATATATATATATATATATATATATATATATATATATATATATATATATATATATATATATATATATATATGTATGTATGTATGCATGGATGGAAGTAAGTAAGTATGCCTATTTGTGATTTACAAATCAAAAGCAAAATAACTTCATGCACGATTTTTTCACTTCCTTGTACGATGACAGATATGGCCGTAGATTTACTATTAAAATGCGAAACACTTTCTGTTTTCTAATCACTAATTAGTGGCAACTTAAAGTCGATACATTTCATTCATAATCAATTACACTGTATAATAAGAACAAGTACACTTTGTTCTTAACGGCACTCGCCCAAAATTTACCTTCTAAGGAAACCACAACAGAAACGTCTCTCGATAAATAATCTTAGACTTGGGCAAAAAATTAAGTTCCATAAAGCAAAGTGAAGTATTCTGTTAAATCGCAGCACAAAAGATTCGCATTTTCTCTTCGGGTGAGGAAAAAAGACTCCCTGAAGTTTGCAGGGAATTTAATTAAGAACCTAATATTTATTCTGTCAAGTTACTTCATTATACACCTTGGGCGTGTTAATTGCTTGCTCGTGACGTGAAGTTTTCGCGCGAGGTAGAAGCAGTGTGCCCTAGACAAATCGTGGAAAGGCACGTACTCGTACTGGCTCGTTGAGCTTGGGTGGGCGTGATTTAAAATGTATTGGTGAGCTGGTGGTAGGCAGGGTGAGTTTTGTATTATTTGTATTCATACAAGAATATGAATGAACAAGTACAAAATGCGACGAAGTTTCTTCGGCGCAATCGAGTTTTCTATACAGAGTATAATCACGGCCACCGAAAATAGATCTATCTTTCGGTGGTCTCGGTATGATGTTTTATGAGCCGCGGCCCATGAAACTTTAACCACGTCCCGGTGGTGGCCTATCCTGTATCGGTGCCAGAAGCACGGTTATGGCTAATTTTAACCTTAAATGATGGCCACGTGCCAAATTTTGTCTAGACCGGTCAAGCGGTTCTAATATATTTAGCGCACTAACATACATTCACTTTTACATATAATATATATATATATATATATATATATATATATATATATATATATATATATATATATATATATATGTACATATATATACATTTACATTATATGTGTATGTATATAATATATATATATATATATATATATATATATATATATATATATATATATATATATATATATATATATATATATATATATATATATATAATCTTATATATAAAAATGAATGTTTGTATATTTGTAAGTGAGTGCACTATACAAATTCGAACCGCTTGACCGGTCTAGACAAAATTTGGCACGTGGCCATGATTTGACTCAACTAGATAATAGGGGAGGTTTCGAAACCGTACCCACTTCCCCCTTCCCCTTCCCCATTCCCTTCCCCTTCCTTCGTTACTTGTATGGTAAATAAACTGCGGACTTATCATACCTCATTGCATGTACCCAATACCATAGAAATATATTATTGGAAATGCTTTTCTTTCCTGCGATTAATAATTATGTATCAGGGTTTAGACAGTCACCTCAGTAATACCTCGATAAAAGGAACAGTCACTACAGTAATACCTGGATAAAAGCGACAGTCAGTACAGTAATCCTTGGATAACAGGGACAGACTGTACAGTAATACCTGGATAAATGGAACAGTCACCACAGTAATACTGCCTGGATAAAAGCAGCAACCAGTTCAGTGATACCTAGATAAAAGAGACAGCCACCACAGTAATACCTGGATAAATGGGACAGTCACCACAGTAAAGCCTCATGTTCGTGGCAGGGTTCCACTCTCAGCTATGGGGTCTCAAAGTCTGGATGAAATGGACAGGCACACAGTAATACATGGATAAGAGAGACAGTCACCACAATAATACCTGGATAAAAGGGACAGACAGCACAGTAATGTCTAGATAAATGGGACAGTCAGCACAATAATACCTGGGGGACAATCACCACAGTAATTTCTGGATAAAATGGACAGTCAACACAGTAATACGTGGATAAAAGGGGACAGTCAGCAAAGTAATACGTGGATAAAAGGGACAGAACAGTACAGTAATATCTGGATAAGTGAGACAGTCACCACAGTAACACCTGGATAAAAAAGACAGTCACCACAGTAATGTCTGGATAAATGGGACAGTCTGCATAGTAATACCTGGATGAATGGGACAGTTAGCACAGTAATGCATCGATAACTGGAAAAGTCACCACAGTAATACCTGGATAAAAGGGACAGTCAGTACAGTAATACTTGGATAATTGGGAAAGTCAGTAGAGTAATACCAGGATAAAAGGAACAGCCACCACAGTAATATCTAGATAAATGGGGCAGTCACCAGTATTGACTGGATAAATGGAACAGTGACTACAATAATACCTGGGTAAACGGGCCAGTCAGAACAGTAATACCTGGATAAATGGGACAGTCAGCACAGTCATACATGGATAAAAGGGATACTCATCACAGTAATACATGGGTAGATGGGACAGTCATCACAGTAATGTCAGGATAAATGGGACAGTCAGCACAGTAATATCTGGATAAAAGGGACAGTTAGTACAGTAATTATTTTCTGGATAAAAGGGACTGTAACCGAGGTAATACCTGAATAAATGGGACAGTCAGAACAGTAATGTTTGGGTAGAAGGGAGAGTCAGCACAGTAGTTCATGGATAAATGGGACAGTTAGCACGAGGAGGTACAGGAAAATATTTCTGTGTCTTTCAGAATTTTCCCAGGCAGTGCCAGGTTTGCCAGATTATATACATACACATATACACACACACATATATATATATATATATATATATATATATATATATATATATATATATATTTATTTATTTATTTATTTATTTATATATAAGTGATCCAAGTTCTAACCTTTGCAAATGAGAGATATAAATTATTAAATGAGTATTTAATGACTAATGAACAAGACATTGTATATCTCCTTGTAGAGATCTAGGGTAGGAATCTTTCATGACTTAATTATGAGTATTATAAAGACAATTAACATAAATATGAAAATGCTTAAGAGCTACAGTGACCAATAAGGCAATACTTGATGCCACTGGACATAAATCTGTATATATATAATATATATATATATATATATATATATATCGTATATATATATATATATATATATATATATATATATATATATATATATATATATATATATATATATATATATATGTGTGTGTGTGTGTGTGTGTATATATATATTTATATATATATATATATATATATATATATATATATATATATATATATATATTATCTGACCAACCTGGCACTGCCCGGGAAAACTCTGAAGGACTCAGAGAAATTTTCCTGCACCTCCTCGTACTGCTCCTTGTAATACACTTATAGAGAAATGACAGTGACCTATCCAGTCACAGTGTGAGAGTAGAATAGCTTTAGAAGGATGTATAACATTTGCATCAAAAATATAAAGTTTGTTACATACATTAAATTGGGTTGACATTGCCTTCATAGGACGTTTGATTCTATAGAACGCTGCTAACCTATATTAACTAGACTGTCATATATATATACATACATATATATATATATAATCAGAAAGCTACAAACGTCCTTTAATATCCAATTCACTCTACCTCGGAAGTAATATATTTTCATATATGTTACCGAAGGGGAATTTTTTAGTTGATAATAAGTCAACTAAAAATCCCGTCCCCACGGGACGGTGGACTTATTATCAACTAAAAATTCCCCTTCGGTAACATATATGAAAATATATTACTTCTGAGGTAGAGTGAATTGGATATTAAAGGACGTTTGTAGCTTTCTGATTGTATATGAATCACGGTGATGTGGTAAATAGTCATATATATATATATATATATATATATATATATATATATATATATATATATATATATATATATATATATATATATATATATATATATATATACACACACACACACACAGAAATTATAATTCGCTGCCGCTGTAATACAGTATCCAGATGGAAAAATGACCAGAGCGTCATTCCTCAAACCGAAAGCCGAGGGAATGCTCTCTGTGAAATAACTATACGTTGTTGTTTGTTATGACTGCCCAAATAAACAACATAAATTTTCGAAACCCATAACTCGCACACATTTAAACGAAAATCAATTACGCTGTGCGCGTACCTACCTCTTATGCCAGTATTTATGTTGACAGGTGTAAAATGTTAACGGTCTCTTTGAGGTGTAATTACTACTCTTAATGCCTAATGTGAAAGTGGCAGCTTCAGGACTAAATTTGGTAGGCTCTATTTGCGAAATTTACCTGTAAGTACAAAAAAATCAGCAAATAGTACTGCGTAACTTTTTATTTATATCTTTGTAAAGGGAAGTGGCTGTTGTGTTCATGCTTGTAATGTTTATACTAATGATTCTAAGCAGCTGTATTTTTGTTTTCACCTAGGCTCCTCTTGGTGTTGTTAGGAACGATATGGGAATAACGATATCTCATAACAGCTTAGTATATGTAGTCTGATTAATAATTTTGTGAGCAACGAAGAGAGTAGTGACTTCTAAAGTGAGAATGTCTCGAATAATTGAAACTATTAGAAATCGTGTGTTTTATCATTAAAATACTATAAGCCTGGAAAGGATCTTGTTTCTTATATGTAGTATTCCGTGGATGGTAAACATTTTTGGACACTCAGCATCCGAAAAGTGCTCAAAGAACAATTTCAGTACACAAAGAAATATTACAAGTCCTCAAGAAGTAATAAAAGATATTGAATGGAGAGTTCTTGAGGTACCCGGGCCCTTGTTTTGAGGCTGGAATGACTAAGGCCCTAATCAAGAACTGACGTATAAAACATTACTCATTCCGTGTATATGTAGATATGAACACTGGGTTTTCTTTTAATTCTTGACGAACGTTAGTGAGTATAGAATCTGTTTGATAACGGCCGTATTTAAGTCCGACTCAACAGTTCATACATGGGACAAAAACAATGGAAATATTACATTTTCGTTCGAAATTACGTTGAGTTTCAGGTTTCCTATGCATGCGAAGTAATTGCGAATATAGAATCCTTTAAGCCATTCTATCTCGTTACACGTCCGAGAAATAAGATATATCAATATAATGGTATATTGTCGATCCCGTTAGGAAGTTTTTTTTTTTTTAAGAAAATAAAGAAGGTCAGGGAAGGGGAAACTGCTGGCGAGTTTGTATCTGTAGTCTAGCGCACTGTAAGCTAACCATAACCGGGCAGAAAGAGAAAGAACAAAAGTTTATTCAGAAAACAAATGAAAGCGACGAAAAAAAACCGTATGCACATCAGTATAAAAGGGAACTATATGGAACTAGAATGTTTATAATTTTAAGTATGCCACGTAATATCTGACTGGTGAAAATGATAACTTGATCCACAAATAACCCGTTCCGTGTATCATTCAGTCATTTGATATAAAGTCTTACTGAGAGGGGGAGCCCGCCTTTCCGTATATAGAAGCATAAATGTAAATAGTCTCTCCTGAACGCCCCGCGTGCTGCTTCCATATTTTCCACCCTTCATTTTTTTCATCTCAGTCTTATGAAAAAGCTTAATCATCCATAACAAAGCTTCATATGTTTCTCCCCTTGGTTTAACAACCTCGTTTTCCTTTGTACGGCAAAACCCTAAAATCTCGCTATTGGCTTTAATCTATTCACCGCTCACTGGGAGATGATACTCGGATGTTTAGAGGGGAAAGCGAGGAACATCCTGAAATTCCCACAACCGGGGAACAAACAATGAGAGAGACAGATTGCATGAGGGAAGTGTGAATATGCGTGCGGAGAGGTGAGAGGATAACATTGTTCTCCGAAAGAAAAATACACATGTTGAAGGCTGGGGGAACACAAGAAACACTGGGAGGTGTGGGCAAGGGAATGACAGAATATAACGCAGCGGTCATTAAAAGGGTTAAGGAAAGAGTGCAAGAAGGGAAGAGACAGTTTGAGAAAGTAAGTTTCTCGCTAAAGAATATTGAAATGGTTAAAATGAATAATGGAAGGACAGTAAGAAACAAAGGATACTGGTAGAAAAGCGTTAACAGTTCGGAATATCAATGCAAACGGATTTATTTACATACACCCTTAGATGTATGTAACTTGGCATTATCTTGGATCAAAGTTTTTTTCCAGTTATACATATGAAATACATACATACGTAATCTCACTCATATCTATCTATCTATCTATCTATCTCTAGAGAGAGAGAGAGAGAGATAGAGAGAGAGAGAGGGACTCTTCTGTATATCTTATGAATTGCTTCATTCAAGTGGGATTACTATCAGAAGACACCCCGTTTTCAGTTACGTGACGGTAAGTGAACAATTTTACGAAATACTGAAAAGTCGTCCTTTTCTCTCTCTCTCTCTCTCTCTCTCTCTCTCTCTCTCTCTCTCTCTATCTATCTCTATATATATATATATATATATATATATATATATATATATATATATATATATATATCTAACTCCAATTATGACCAGCAAATATCGACCAACGACCAGCTACGTAATTCAATAAATATATTATTTAAAGTTTCCGAAATTTGGAAAGAACACGCCTCATCCGTTCTTATCCTAACCTAGTCCAGTGAGAGAGAGAGAGAGAGAGAGAGAGAGAGAGAGAGAGAGAGAGAGAGAGAAGCAGACAGGCAGACAGAGACAGGGAGAGTAATGTTTAACTGAAAGAACTAAATAGCAAAGTTGAGAGAAACTAAAGAAGACTGTACAACATTATAAAAAATATTAGAATGAAACTATATGAGTGGGAAGAGATTACACAATTAATACCAGTAAAGGTCGACAGTTCATTGTCCGTTTGCAATCCTTTTTGTAAAAATAATTCAGCAAACAAAGCTTTGATTCATAATCAATAAATATTTCTTTCAAAACGGTAAGTCAAAACAATATCTGTCAAAGGAACACTTGGTTTTTCAGACAATCAACTTTGATAGCAATAACAGGTTTTAAAGCATTTGAAAATTATGCCATGAATTTTGCTTTAAACTTAAACTAAAATCAGTAATCACAAGAGGGCGAATCGTGAGAATATTCTGGCCTGAGACTCACTATGAAATGATTTGTTTTCGTGAAAGAAAGCTATAGAATTACTTTCAGATTCAACCTCTTTCCTCACATTTTCTCGGTAAAGAGAGAATGTTAGCCCTCTCAAAGAACAAATATATATTCTATATTCAAATAATGCATCATCATTAAATACAAATATACCAGAACTGTGTTTCTTGTAGGGATGCTTCTTACGTGGAAATATAACCGATTACCGTCTTGAGTTCCTACTCAGTATTTTGTAACTATTTTCCTGCTTTCGGTTAGAGTTTCGTTTATTTATATGTTTAATGGTTCTTCTGTTATGCATCCATACAACTACGCTACAAATTTGCTTACTTTGTAATTATTCTAAACTTTTTTTTTTTTTTTTGTTTCTTCAGTTTGATAAAGAAGTCTACTTTCTCCCGATTAGAAACTTTTGATACTCCTTTTCCTTTATTTGAATATACATAATTATCAAGCCTCTCAAACAAATGGTCAGATTATGACTCACAAAAATCCAAGGCAAATTAGAAAAGGAAGAACTGGAATATTTCCAATAGATTTATATATATATATATATATATATATATATATATATATATATATATATATATTATATATATATATATATATATATATATATATATATATATATATATATATATATATATATATATATATATATATATATATATATATATATATATGTGTGTGTGTGTGTGTGTGTGTCGTAAGAGTGAGCGTGTGCGTGTGTGTGTGCGCGTTGATGAATGAGTGACTGTGTGGGCGAGTGTTTGTAAGATAATCTCTAGGAACGCATGATACACTCAATGAGAAATGGGCGGTAGGTAAAAATTTAACTCGAACCTACATATCTCGCATGGTAGAACTCTGCACTAAATAAACGAAGTCTGCATATCGCATTTTCATTCTAAATGCTTTCTGGACCAGTAAAGAATCAGTCTTTAAATTCGTCTGAGTTCATTATTTCTATATCCGGCAAAATGTTCGCAAATACTCACAGAACCATATGGCTAGCCTACAATCCACCAGTGTTGATATAGCATAACCACTACAAATCTCCTTTCTTTTCACTTTCTACTCTGCCATAACTCTACATTGCTGTCCCTTGCAACTTTTCTTGTCCAAGTATACTATGAAAATAATTCATTTTATTATTATTCACCTCTCTTTCATAATCCTTCAGCGACCGTGACTCGTGTCCAGAATAAGAGTTGGCTTTGCAGTCCCTTCATGCATCTCACATTTGTTGACAAAGGCCCTCCTCCTGTTCCCTTTCAAAACTTGTAGATATTTTGCTACTTTCCATGTTCCACAATTCTGTGACGTATCCTTTTTTACTTTTACTTACAGAATCTTGCATTTGCATCCTCCCAACACCTACACGAATATTCATTTTTCATTCTTCTCCGTTTCTATTTAAAGTCGTAACCATTGCCTCCCTACCATTCACTTGCAATTTTCGTAACATAAAGCTTTCAAACCTGTCTGCACCTAGTCTTCAAAATCATCAGCTTAATTTGTATCATTTGCAAACATTGTCAACAATGCACTTCCTTTTTAATTCCACATTTTTCCATCCAAAAAACTTGCATCTATATCTCCTGTCCTTTTCTTGACATCTCTTATCAGTCCATCGTAAAAATATTAGACAGACATGGATACACAGCAAACCATTTTTTTAATACTTACAACTGACGGGCCACTCACCAAACACGACGTCCTAACGCAAGCTTCGCCGCCATCATAAAAACGTCTGATGGCTCTAAACGATTTATTTTTCACCAAAACTTCTCAACGTGCTCCGTACAACATCATATACATACACACACATTAGCACACATCTATCTATTTATGTATCTATCTGTCTATATATAAATTATATATATATATATATATATATATATATATATATATATATATATATATATATGTGTGTGTGTGTGTGTGTGTGTGTGTGTGTATGTGTGAGTGTGTACACGTGCACGTTGCACAAAATTAATACGGTTTTCGAGAAATAACGAGTACACATCACAATTTAAATAGAAAATGTAGATATGAAATATAGAAATAAACTTTAGACTCATGCAGGAAAAGGATTTCAAGAAAGTGTTTTAGAGAGAGACAGGTTTATGTTAAAGGTGAATGAAGATACCAGAGGGATCCATTGAACTGAAGTGAGTTTGGAAAGATAAGCTTTGATAGAAAAAATAATAGAAATTAGAAAATACCGCTATTGGCTTATTGCCTGAAATAATAATGTATCCCAAACGAGTGAAAACTGTTATAAGGATACAATCATTTAAATATCTACTGTACGTGTTCTTGACGAAGCTACTCAGATGCACGTTTAGTCTTAGAAATATAATGAAAAAGATAACCTCCAAAATAACTTAGACTTAGTCCTTTTCGGGCATGTTTATTTCCCACCATGAAAACCCATCAAACACCATTTACTAAAATGAGATCACAAATCATCATCATCACTCTACTCTTATCTCATTACAGAAGGAGATGAAAAACACCCTTGGGAGTTATTTTACTCCTCCAGGCCCCACAAAATCTTATTTTCTTCTGTATTTCACAGAGTAATTTTAAGAGGTTTTCTCTCCTTTCCTTCATTATCTATTTTTCTTGAACCAAAAGAGGGAGCACCAGTAACCTGTTCTATTATCACTTCTATATTCGGCACAAAATCTGGGAATTTTCTAATTTCTATTCGTTGTTGAGAAGGTTGGTCAGAGGGTTTTCACTCGTAGTGAGTTTTTCGTAAAGCTGCAGTAATATAAGAACTAAAACAGTTTTCCGCTATGCTCTATTATTTCTGCTTCATTCAGTAACTCACAACACGTATTAATTATTTTGACCCATTGGTTCGTTGCATTTCTGATTCTAGTATAAACAACTACATAGACATAGTAAATTTATCAAATATTGTATATGGTCTGTGAATTCCGTGTAGCATCATTATTCATCACGATACGTGCTAAGTTAAGTATACCTTAGTTTAACCAGACCACTGAGCTGATTAACACCTCTCCTAAGAACCAATTGGTTACCTAGCAACGGGACCTACAGTTTATTGTGGGAATCCGAACCACATTTTAACGAGAAATGAATTTCTATCACCAGAAATAAATTCCTCTAATTCTTCTTGGCCGGTCGGAGAATCGAACGCGGAACCAGCAGAGTGCTAGCTGAGAACGATACCCACCCGTCCCGTGAGGAACTACGATACGTGCTGCTGATTTGTTACATTTTTACCTGATACCATAGAAAGCAGGCTGTTGCGTACAATGTTCTTTAAGACCATTTTAAGATAACTGATTAAACTACTTTGAAAAGACTTAAGACCTGAATTCAGCAAGAAATATTACTATCTATATTTCCGCAGAGCCATTGGAAATTTTTTTATCTTCAGTTTAACCAGTTTAAGTAAACTACGTGGATGGTTTCGAGAGTAAAATTTAAGGAAACTTATTCCCCGCAACGTGTCATGGTTTGTTTAGGTAAGCACCTGGCCGGAAAACGGAAATTTAAATTGGCAGATTAGATAAATTGGTGCCATCAGCAAAATTTCCTGTGGAAATGGAAAATGACTGTAATCCACTCTTTTGGATTGCCGAATGCATACGAGTAATAATAGGCTTCAATTTAGACCATACAGAAAAAGCTACCGATATGTCAGCTTATGTATATATCGAAAAAGTAACAACATCAATATTCACTCCATGTTTTTAAAAACACTAAGTGTATGTAACTTTGAATACACCTACAACGAAATAGATTTATTAAGAAACGATGGAAATTAACTGAAATATTCAAAATTCTATTATTCGGAGCTCTGAGAGAGAAAGCTGAGACTAACAGAGCTGGAGAAACATATTTCATTAAACACTCGCTTTTACTACATTATAGTAATAATTTAAAGATATTCCCCATTTTAGCAAAACTATTGTCGTTAATGGGGCATTTAAGAACAATAATCTAATCTTCGCCGTGTCTATATGAAACGAAATCAGTAAAGTTTCATCTATTCTTAAATTCCCTCTGAAATGTATGTTCTTATAGGTTTCAGTAAGTCTTAAGAATGCCACCCCAGCAGAAGTTAATATACATTTACATCTACAGTACATATCAGTAGTAAGCAGGGACTGAAACACAGATTATCCAAACCTATATACATATATATATATATATATATATATATATATATATATATATATATATATATATATATATATATATATACGTATATATATTGTTATATATATTGTTATATATATATTGTTATATCCTGATGCCAGCTGGAAGAATGAAAATGGATATTTTTATTAACTGCCTTAAGGGCCAACACACAGCGCTCAGAATATAAACGATAAATGTAATGAATAAACTGACTTACCTTGATATCATATCTGAGCAAACAGAGAAGTGAAGGTCGCCTTGTTAAAAAAATAACTAGTAAATGCTTTAATCTGAATTTATTTACAAAAGGAGCTATCAGAAAATTAATATGGAAGGGCTGACTGAGCAGCAAGCAAGCGCATACAATGTGCAATAAAAGCTAGACAATGCATAGCAAATAGCTGGATCTGAAAGGGCTACAACCCTGAAATAGTTCGACCTGCTATTAACTTTACTGCAGACTGGTTAAACGACTTTTGGTGGTTAACGCAACTGGATTGAAAGGGGGGAACTGTGTCTAGTGCCCCTTGACTGCTTAATCAGAAGACTCTTGCACATGGCCGGATGGCAGTTAAACGTCAAAGCTATTTTGGTTAACAAGGCAGGGGCAGACCGCTTGAAGACAGATAACAGAATTCTGGAAGAGAATTCCAGGTTAGCATTCAAATCCAATGACTTTCTCTCACATGAAATTACTCATGCATGATGGAGGAATTTATCAATTAGATTTGATCAGCAAATGGTAACACTATGGTGGGAATGCTCTAATTATTATCACTGAACTAATTTAATTTGAGCTTGGGACAAGTCATGAGGGCCAAATGTGCTTGCTGAGACTGATTGAATCAAGGCGCTTTGTTTAGGAGAATGGAAAGTTGGAAATACTGAAAATGGAGAGAAATTTACGAGAATAGAAAAAGAACTGGCAGTAGATTGCAACTTCAAGACGCACCTTATCTCATCCGTGCATGGAGCTCACTTGCAAAAGACGAATTTCGGCCGCAGGAGTCTCGAGATCTTTCCCAGTGTGAAGAGAAAGGGAGACCTCGCTGACCTGATGCTTTTGTGGCCTGTGGTGAAGTGCGTGTGAGCGGCGAGGTTGTGATCTCCTCTCATTCAAATTTTAGGGTTGGGCACAGGACATCAGTCCATCTGAAATAGCAATCAACAGCCAGCAAACAGTTCGGAAGGTATAGGCCTTACAGCTAAGTATCTTAAGGGTCAGGATAACAGCCCACTTACTGCCCTGACTGGTCTTTTTGTCCCTAACGGCTTTCTACCCACCTAAAAGTCGTACGATGCTGGGACTAAAAGAGATCGGTATGGCTTCCCAAATCAGGTGATGTGGGGGTAGGCCTACATAAGTTCAACCCCTTAGTGGCGTCTCTTCCTCCACCCGCCATTAAATTTTATTTCCTAGCTAACGAACTGAAGGGACGAATTTTATAAATATGTGAGAATATGTATATGTATGTATATATATATATGTATATATATATATATATATATATATATATATATATATATATATATATATATATATATATCACATTACCAAAATAAAAAAGTGAAATGGTCTTGATTGGTTTTTGATTTTTATTTCCAAGCCATTCATCAGTCCTTCGTCAATGGCTTGGAAATAAAGTCGAAACCGTCAGACCTACACGCTATTCTTTTTTTCACCTGTGGTAATGTGTGATAAATGAATCACGTACAAAAGTGATAATAATCATATATATATATATATATATATATATATATATATATATATATATATATATATATATATATATATATATATATATATATATACATGTATATATATATAAATATACATATATGTATATATATATATATAATATACAGTATATGTATATATATATCATATATATATGTACATATATACATATTATTAATATATATATTTATTTATGTATATATATATATATATATATATATATATATATATATATATATATATATATATATATATATATATATATATATATATATATATATATATATATATCTATATATATATGTATGTATAAGCACGCACAGATATATGAGTGGATAAAGATATAAAAAAATGATATATTTTACCAACAGCCTGTTCTCTTAAGGAGCTATCTATACGAAAGAACAAAAAAGATTGTTCCTTTATTTGTGTTTTTTGTATTTGATCTTTCTTTTATAGTTTTTCATACAAGAGGGTTTTCTTCATCCCCACTGTTATGAAATGATCTTATCAAAATTTCTTCGTACAAAAAGAAATGTTAACATTCAAGAAGATCCTACCACTTGTCGAAATAAAATATATACCTTAAATTGTGAGTGACAGAAAACGTAATTATGTTTTGAATTAGAAAACTCAGTATGTCAGAATAAGAGACGGGTCCAGATGAAAAAGTCTAAAGCAAATGAAATTTTTAAGAATCATGCAGTGCTACAGAAGAATAGTATACTTTTCTTGGAGAAACACGAATACCCAAAAAATGCTTTTACTGCAGTTGGCGAGACCG
>NC_089751.1:9944634-9952134 GCF_040412425.1 Macrobrachium rosenbergii
ATAATAAGTTCCAGAATACGTCCCGTTGGTACATTGAGCCCACGGGACGACGAACTTATTATCAACTAAAATTTTATTTCGGTAACATATATGTTTGTAAAAAATATATTATTTCCGAAGTAGAGCGAATTGGGTATTAAAGGACGTTTAAACAGCTTACTGCTTCTATATGAATCACGGTGATGTGATAAAAAGTCACACACACACACACACACACACACACACACACACACACACACATATATATATATATATATATATATATATATATATATATATATATATATATATATATATATATATATATATATGTATTATAGATGTATATACATGTATATTTATATATATATATATATATGTTATATATATATATATATATATATATATATATATATATACATTCGAAAATATATTAATATATATATATATATATATATATATATATATATATATATATATATATATATATTTATATATAAACACATATATGTATGTATATAAAACGAAAACAAGATTTATCGACACAAACAAAATAAAAATTCCATATAGAAATTGTGATTTTACGTGGAGCCCGCATTGCTTAAATATTGTACCCTTGGGAAACTTCCCACCCACATGAGACAAGACTAGTCCAGAATACAATCTTACCTCAATTTTACATTTCCTCCTTTGAGAGCGTGGTTTGGTTGACTATTTTAGGCTTGTTTAATGTTTATTGCAGTCGTTAGTAAGCACTATAACTTTTATTAGTATGCATTTTATTCCAGTTCAACTTTCTCAATGTTTGTACGTATATAGCTATAAGTAATGACAGTCTTAATATCCTTGGAGATTCAGCCGTTTCGCCCTAGAGTATATTCAGAGTATTAGAGTTATATAAACAATACAAACCTACGTGATTTCGAGTGGTCATATAAGCATTAATGTCATTTACAGAAAAACGTCGTATGCCTCCACAGAGGTTGTGCTGCTTACAGAACATAATAAATACAGGATATTGCTTACAGAGCATCATAAAATATACAATATAAATTAAACATATTTGATGACAAAATATAGATTTACCTTAAGAAGTATGTGTATGGTACAAAAGCAGACATAGATGAATTCCAGTCAATATCTGTATGTCAGATTTTAGTAGGATAAAGAAACGGAAAGATTTGTTAAAAGATATAAATACTTTACATCCAGGAATATTGAACTGCTCAGTATTACTGTAAGAAATGAATTAATTATCATTACATGAAAATCAGCAATGACTGCACACGATGAGTGATTTCCTTCCGTGATTCTCCCCATTAAAATCTGATAAAGAAGGAAAAAACACCATCAGATTTGCGTTCTGAAATAAACAAACCAACTTGAAATTTATGAGAAATGAAATAAAATACAGTTAGAGCAGAACGAACTGTAATCATATAAAGGAAAAGTGAAGCTCAAGTTGAAACGGGCCTAACCTAGGAAATTGCAGTCAGATCTTCAAGGTTTATCAGTAAGCTGCCCTGTTCACGAGCTAGACCTCAGATTGGACCCCTGAACAAGGAAAACAGCAAGTAGGCCAGAACACCCTGTCAACAGCAAGAACGTATATATATGTATGTATATATACATATATATATATATATATATATATATATATATATATATATATATATATTCGACGAGGTATATATATATATATATATAGATTTATATATATATATATATATATATATATATATATATATATATATGTGTGTGTGTGTGTGTGTGTGTTTGTTGATGTATTTATGTACATGTAATCTTCGTTTTTCTTTTGGACTTTCCAGTTCAAAGTAGCATTTTGTTTGAAAAGAGGTGCCAAGAAAGTCATGGCGAAATCTATGGATTATTTTATTCTATGAATAAACAGATACCGCGATGCTTCGCATTGCCAGTTTTGTGTCTTTGTTCTTCTTAATGGACCCCCTTAGTTCCTCATTGGACGGGTGGGTATCGCTCTCAGCTAGCACTCTGCTGGTCCCACGTTCGATTCTCCAACCGGCCAATGAAGAATTAGAGGAATTTACTTCTGGTGATAGAAATTCATTTCTCGTTATAATGTGGTTTGGATTCCACATTAAGCTGTAGGTCCCGTTGCTAGGCAACCAGTTGGTTCTTAGCCACGTAAAATAAATCTAATCCTTCGAGCCAGCCCTAGGAGAGCTGTTAATCAGCTCAGTGGTCTGGTTAAACTAAGGTACACTTAACTTTTTTTTAATGGACCCTAGAAAAAAAAAAAGCAAAATAAAAATTTCAAATTTTTATGATAAGTGACGCATGATTTATTCTGCAATCCTTTTCCTTTCTGTTTAAGTTATATCTTCGCGTTTCAGCATCTATAATCTCTATTAGGAAACAGAAACTGGAAAAAACAAAGAAAAACATAAACTGGAGAACAAGTACATTCAAAACTCCACATACAGTTTCGGAGCGTCATGGTCCCTCTTCAGTGAGGAGACACTAAAACCCCAGAAACAGTATGTGGATTTTTTCAATATATTTGTTTTCCAATTTGTGGTTTTTTCAAGTTTAAAAGGTCAATACTGATCTGTTATAACCAAAAGCTAACTGAATACAAATATGAGACGCAGATTCATATAATAATGGCATTAGAACCAGTACCAACTGGCATAAATGGTTAATTCAGTCTAAGGTCTTCAGATCTCTCTTCTCTCTGTCACTCTCATCTGGGTACGTTTAGCGTCAGAAATGCCATAACGCGAAAGGAAATTCGAGAGCCGTTCGTTCTATCATCATTCACGAATGAGATGCTGATTGCTTCGAAACAATCATTGAATGTCAGTGAGTCTTTTTTTGTTTCATCGTTTTCAGGTATTCGGTTCAAGGCTTCATCAAGAGCAACTAGATGTCATTTGAGAGAACTGTATACTGTAGATTGATCCAGGTCGACTGAGCCGCATTTTCTAATAAAACTTACTTACACAGAGCTTATGCTGTCGTATGATATTAATAGAATAACATTTTCATTCGAAACTAAGACTGATGATGTGGTATCTTGTATTGCTTCAGTGACGCCGGGGGACAAATGGTATTTTCCAAGGAGCAAAATAATACTTGGATTATCATTATGTGTTAACAGTTCCTGCAAACTATCCTTTGTGAGAAAGTCTTGCACCTCTTATTTAGGCCGTTTTTAATTTATCGCATCCATATGAGCTGGTACCAGATGAATGGCAGAAAGCAATACCAAGAATATCGTTATGAAGAAAGTGGAACAGCTAAAAATGAACTAAATATCTCCTTCACGAAGCACCATTGATGCATGAAGGAATGATTTATTGAGACTCAGCTCATATTCAGTAGCAGTGCTAACTGACTAATTGCAAAACCCAAAAATACAATAAATCCAAGTTTTTCTAAAGTTTCGCTTGCAGCTTTTGTAATAGTGCTGCTTCGTTAACGGTAACAAAAGATTGTAATTGCACGACTGAGTATTGCATCAGAAAAAGACGTAACATAGAGTGCATGATGTCCAAAAATTGAAAAGGCTGAGTGAAAGGGCGTTTTGTTCCCAAACTTTTTGTTCCTCGGTACCCCTTGGATTGTCTAAATTTGTACATTTAATATTTTCATATTTTAAATTTATGGCTTGGTTTAGAGAATATGAAAGGGTTGCATTCCTTCTTGTTTTAAATGCTAAAGCAGTTTAGAGGTATTGCCGTTAGCTTTGCAAGTCCTGGAGTAAATGAGAATGAAGACAATCTTGTAGATGTGTTTGGAAAGAGGACTGAGTGTTTTTATGCATGGTTTACTAAAAATATGTTTGGGAAAGAGAGTGTGATGAGAAAAGGAGTGTGTTAGATTATGCATTTATACAGTGTAGACAGAAATGCAAATTAATTAGCGCAATGTTTTAAAGATCAGTGTCTTTAGGTATATCTAAGCATTATTTGATTGAATGGGAAAGTTAGAGTCATAAGATTTCAACTTATAGACGAAGGATTTAATATACACCTGTAAATGCAATTAGGCTAAGTTAGTCTCACGGGGGAAATAAGAAAAGCATTAGAGTCAAAAGGGAGAGTTTCTGGGTATAAGAAGTCAAGAAGAAGAAATGAAAGTAGTAAACGGTGAGATGAAAAGATTAGTGAGGAAAGAAAAATAAAGACTGTATGAGGGGCAGTTTCATGAAAGAAGGACAAGAACTTGTTCTCTTGGGAAGTAGATGCAGAGATGAAGGTCACTCAACAAATGAGTTTCAGAAAAAAAAAAAAAGATGAAGAGATGTTGTCTAAACTGAATGCAGTAATAAGTCAGTGGAGGAAGTATTTTGCAGTTTTTCTGGATATGGAGGACAGAGGAGAAGCAGAATCGAAGGCACGAGGCCATAAAAAAGGCAGGTGAGAAAAAATAAAACAGAAGTGTGCTACGTCATGAAAGAAATATTTAAATGTTTTATAATGACAGTGCACTTAGTCATTGTACACACAAAGGCGTTTCTACAAACAAATACTCAAATATTACACTGCATAATCTCTCTCTCTCTCTCTCTCTCTCTCTCTCTCTCTCTCTCTCTCTCTCTCTCTCTCTCTCCCGGTATTGTCTTGCCATATTAACCGCTCTGTGATGAATGTTTCAATTACAGTTTTCGCTTACATTCCAGTGAAATCTTCATTGTCCCGAAGATAAGATGAATGTGGCTTCTTTTATTACCCGCTCTCTCAATCTGTATGACTTTCTTTCTAATTTCATCTATAAATTATCAATCTCTCATAATTCACCCACATTTCTTACATGGTCATGATTTTACCTTTCTTAAATTGTTCTGTTTCCTTCAAACTGGTTTAATTTTCTTCCCTTTTCTAGGTTGAACAGCGTTGCATATGCTTTATCTCCTTACGTTTTTATTTTTTTTATCTGCAGCAACATTTACTTTCCATACAGCATCTGCATATTTTCTTTCATATCCCCAAGACGTACCAACCGTCCTTCCTTCTCTCCATTTCCCTATTCTAATTTTCGTCTCTTGTCTCATCTCACATCTGGATATGGGACGATCAAAGAAATGAGGGCTAAAAAGCGCACAGCAGAAGGGAGACGAAGCTGATGACAAAACAACAAAGGATTTAATATGGAACACCACTTAATGAAATGACAATTCGGCGCCTTTAGCGAATCACTGCACTTCACAACGGTTATATGCACGTTCACGCCCTCGTTGAAACAGAATATCTAGCGTTTAAACTGCGCATATGATAACAACGCAAGATATCTTACCTTGAAGTATTGAAGCACCAAAATCGGGAGACATAATAGAAGGGGTATTGCTTTAAGGAACACAAAGGTACCTTTCACTCTCTCTCCTTATAATAAATATATATACATATATATATATATATATATATATATATATATATATATATATATATATATATATGTGTGTGTGTGTGTGTGTGTGTGTGTGTGTGTGTGTGTGTGTGTGTGTGTGTGTGTGTGTATATAAAGAGAGAGAGAGAGATTATGCTAGAGTCGAGATGTTAGCCCACCTTATATATACAAGTTAATCTTTTTCATGTCATTTGACGCGTAAGATCTGATATTTATTTTCAGCAAATGGATTTTATCTGTTAAAGACAAATTCTCACACAGACATATAAGAAAAAACTTGGGTACACACGAAAGTAGGACACAGGTTACAATAAAAGATCAAAGAAAAACTTTGTTATACACGCCAGTAGCACAGTAGTTAGAAAAAGAAGAAAAAATTAATAGAATTTCAGATTTCATGAAATGTTCTTCTCTTTTATGCAAAACGTCTTTTGGTGGAGAACGAATACTAAGCGTCTGCTAAGCGATGCTGTATAATTTATTGCACAAACGTCAAAGAATTTTGACGTGAGCGATAGCGAGCATTGGAATAGGTTGATTTGGTTTGTGATACAAAAGATACATGCACAAGCACATACACACACACATTACACACACACACACATGTATATATATATATATATATATATATATATATATATATATATATATATATATATATATATATATATATATATATATATATACGCGCGTGTGTGTGTATGGAAATAACAAACACGTGAGCACGTGTTTCACAGAAATAAATTTTTACCCACATCGGGAATGAACCTCGGTCTCATGAGTGACAGGCCAAGTCAGTAGCCATTGACCTATCAAGGTCACCAAAGAAATTGGATCCTAATTGCTATGTACCTAACGTTTTTCTCTGGCAGACTACTGAGGCCAAATATATCAGCGAATTTTACCCAGTGTCCCGACCCATCAGCCAGTCAGCCATTACCATTTCATTTGAATTGCCCTTTCATCATGAAATATGATGGTAATAATGAACACATAAGTACTGTACGTGTTTCACAGAAATAAATTTCTGACTCACACCAGGAACGAACCTCGGTCTCCTGAGTGACTGGACAAGGAGGTATCGACTAAACGATCAAGGTAATCAAAGAAGTTGGAATCTAAGCACTCCGTACCTGAGGTTTTTCCAGGCCAGGCTTCCGAAGCCTAACATGCCAGCGAATTTTACCCAACTTCCCGACTTGCCAGCGAGTCAGTCGCTAGACTCGCTACCATTTCATTCAAATTATCCCTTCACCGTGTTAGGCTTCAGATGCCTGCCCAGGGAAAAACTCAGGTACGGAGTACTTAGGTTCCAACTTCTTTGATGACATTGGTAAGCCAGCAAGTACCGTCTTGGCCTGTCACTCAAAAAACCGAAGTTTGTTCAAGTTGTACGTCAGAAATTTATTTCTCTGCAACACGTGCTTACGTGTTCATTATTTATATAATATTTCATGGTTCAGGGTTAATTCCAATTAAATACATACATACATACACACACACATATATATATATATATATATATATATATATATATATATATATATATATATATATATATATATATATATATATATATATATATATATATATATATATATATATATATATATATATATATATATGTGTGTGTGTGTGTGTGTATATGTATATATTCATATATATATATATATATATATATATATATATATATATATATATATATATATATATATATATATATATATATATATATATCATATGAATATATAATAGGCCATGTGGTCTGTCGGAAGTAAAACCACTAGAACTTTGACCACCAGATGTTTATTCTAACTCGATGTGTTGTAACCATATTCAAGGTCCCACGGAAGTCTTAACGGGAACGGCGCATTTGTAAACATTATATATGAATGTGGGCATAAGTCAGAAATCAGTTGCGAAGAAAAATAATGAGTGAGAACGATGTCAAGATGCAATGTATATGTGTTGAAAGTCTTGTTTTGATATACTGTAAATCTTTGACGACAAGTTAACACATACAAACCATTAATACATTTATTTTCAATTACACATGCGGCTGAAGCGGACTATGGAAGCTAGTTTTGAAAGAATTATACTTCAGTGGTTTGTATTATGAATGCTCAGTAT
>NC_089751.1:9957134-9967134 GCF_040412425.1 Macrobrachium rosenbergii
GCTTCAGTAGTTTTTATTTTACTTAAGGTTAAAGTTAGCCAAAATCCTACTTCTGGCACCACTATAGGTACCAACAACACAGACCACCACCGGACCATGGCTGAGTTTCATGGGACGCGGCTAAGAGTTTGAGGCCACCACCGGACCGTGGCTGAGTTTCATGGGCCGTGTATTAAAGTTTCGTACAGCATTATACTCTGTACAGAAAACTCGATTGCGCAGAAGAAACTTCGGTGCATTTTTTACTTGTTTTTATTTGCCGCCCAGCTAGTAACAGAGAATGAATTATATAAGTAACAATTTCGAGAACAAAAATATTCGTTTCATGTTCAGCAAATACGCTGAAGTTTGGAAGAGATATTTCCAAATAGAAATATTAGATCACACACACATACAGTAATATATATATATATATATATATATATATATATATATATATATATATATATATATATATATATATGTGTGTGTGTGTGTGTGTGTGTGTGTGTGTGTGTGTGTATGTATATGTATATATACATATATTTATATATATATATATATATATATATATATATATATATATATATATATATTAATTATCCCTGCACTGATATATACCAATGGTTTAGGGAACACAAGGAACACACACATATTGTGCCTTAAGGCGTAGTCATAACAAGGGATTGTGGACCCTATGTTGGAAGGAAAGTCCTCTATATGGCCGATGAGCCTCCTCTCCCAAGGCCAAAGGCAATCACCCTTCTCACCCCTCTGGAATACTAAGGAAATAGAAACAATAGCCTATCCTCCACTTAACTTGATGTGAAAGTCACCATACAATTAGGAAGTTCGTAAAATTTAGAGATAGTATGTACATGGATGTGGCACAGAAGAGAATTGTATGATTCCTGCATTTTGCGGGGGAGAGAGATGGATGCTTAAGCTCTTATTGAGAAACAGTGAAAGTGTATTAGCTGCGGGAAACGAAAATGAAAGATTGTTTCTGGGTTACCTGAAAGGTGTGCGCCTTGTAGTGCTAGGAAAACTGGCGACGGGTAAAATAGTGCCTATGTATTAGTTCAAAGATTGTAAAGACAGAGACTATGTCTTGAAGGGGAGAAACTTGCAATTGTCGTTGTTTTTAATCCAGAATGAAAAAAATCACAATGAAAAAGAACAGCTTTTGGTAAAGTTCGAATCTAAGCCCGGCTGGGTTTGGAGATCATGAAAGGGTAGTTATGTTAAATGATTTTAGTGCAAAATGTAACATACTAAGAAATCAATGACGCTGCTGAAACACTGTAGGGACTATACAGTGAAAATCTATGTAAAAACATCAGTGATCTACGACCTAGAAAAGTGTAAAAAAGTATCCACTAAGAATTTACCTGAACTGACTCAAAACCTTGTACCCATCTACAGCAGCCCCAGCACAATTCCCAAGTGCAGAAGGGTGTAAATTTACCAACAGGAGACAGGGACTGGAACTCGCAAATAATTCTTTAGCACACTGCCAGTCACTGCTGATATGCTTTCAGATCCAGATGCCTCCCCAACGCCTTGTTCTCGAACAACAACATGACTGCAACTCCTTAGAGTATGGTTGCAGGATACATGGTACTGAAAGTTCTGCTGCCTGTGGATATGCGACGACTGACTATTAGATATAAAACAAATATTCTGAATCAGTATAATTTTGACAGAACAGCATCTTAAATTTTGTTTCTTTAATAAAATTTTCACTTTTAAGTGTAGTAGGTATATCATTGTTAATCCCCCCCATTACCATACGATTTGTTTATTTCTTTATTCATCTTAATTTATATTGCTAAAGGTCAAAGTTCTGCAATTGATAGAATCTTTATTTTTGCTTTGGTCTGAATTTGTTTGTCACATGAAGTTTTATATAATTTTTTTTTATTAATTTTAATACATACAAATTCATATTACGTTCATATATTTTTTCTCTTCATCTTATGCAAAACAAGTGACAGACTGATCATACGTGCCTTTCTCGTATTGAAGCTTTCAAAGCTAATGGGACTTTCCATAAGCCATTCCTGTCACTTTTGCCTACAAGAACTAGCTAGGGTAATTTTTGTTGCAATTAGTACTTGGTATTATCACATAATGACTGAACAGTCGTATAAAACCATTTTTAGTAGAAATGTACAACCGTTATTTGATAATTTCAACAAAAAAACTGATTGTGTATTATAAAAAACAAAGGCGTCCTAATATGTACTGATAAAAAAAAAGATAAGTGATTTTCTTTAAAAGGTTAACAATAGTGTATTCTAAGAAATAAAATACCAGATTCTTACAATACCAAAAAAATTATAAAATACCGAAAATCATTTGCCTGAAGACCTACAAGAATAACAAGCAAAACATTTAGAGCTTAATCAGAGTTGAATTTTGGAATAAATTCAAATTCAAATCAGTAAAAGATGTCTCCAGCAAGTCGAGGCGTCCATTTATTCTTAATTGCTCCTACTTTCGTTAAAGCGAAGAGAAAAAAGAAAGTTTGCAACAAACTCTTTCCTTTTTGCGTGTAAGGCCTTGTTCGGTCCCCATACAGAAAAGACTAATTACCGCAACTTTTATATTTTCCTCCCGCACTAATTATACAATTAAGCGAGTGTGTATCTGGTGTACTAATTAGCTCCCCGAGTCTCAAGAGGCTTGTGTCGTACTCTTCCGGAATTTTCTTCAGTGTACTGTGCTGTGCATCCCCCTTCTCTCACTATCCTTCTCTCACCACGCACTGTGCTGCACTGTAAAGTTCCCCCTCTCTCTCACTATGCTTCTCTCAAGCAGTGCTCTGCAGTCACAGGTAGTCGAATGCAAAGTATGACTTTATGCTTATGCTGAAAAATCTTCTTCCCTTATTTCTTTTATTAACATTGAAATCCCTTTGATTAACAAGGCATAAGTAATATCAAGGTTAGTCTTCCACGCTCCCAATCCCATAGCTCAGTCTTAATATGTTTACATTTTGAATAACTTTCCAATTTGAAAGAGTAATTTTTGAGCTTTATTATTATTATTATTATTATTATTATTATTATTATTATTATTATTATTATTATTATTATTATTATTATTATTATTACGAGGCCTCCTTACGACGTTCCATAGCTCCCTCGGTATGGGCATATACACAAGTAATTTGCGTGGGTATATTTACATTCTTGTAGAATTCTTTAACTCAAGAAAATAATACCAAAATTATGTGATAACTTCCAGCCATCATTATTTTCTGCATCTAGAAAATTCGAAGAAACAACGGTTGTCTTGCTTTTTTTAGAACTAATCAGCTATAAAAATATAAAAAGAATTAAGACAACAATCCATCTATTACTACACTGCACCGACAGAGCCAGAAATCTTGAAGTGATAAAGAAGATAAATTTTTCATAATAAAAGAAAATTCTTTCATCATGTAATATCAGTTACTATCTCAATTTCAATATATAAATCTATAAATTCCATTTACAGGCGAATATTAGTGGTGCGTCAGAGAGTAATAACAAAGTTTACATTCTCCAAAGGACAATATATATCATAAGCAACAAGGACACAAAAACTATAACATACCAAATAGGGACTCGCTGATAATACGGAAATTGGGGAACTGCAAATGTATTACTGAAGACCATTTGACCTAAGAGCTTTTGCAAACGAGCGGAATAGCTGTAATTTATGTTGGGGAAATATCACTCCCTATCCCAGAAACCAGTGGAACAAAAGTAACAAAAGTAATATGTTTTATAGAATTAAAAGATTTTTGTTTTGATAAATTCTTGGAATAACAACACAGAGTCTGCACATCAGTTCGATGGTATATGTTAATACACAGGAAAGGTAAAAACACAATAGAATTAAAAATGGTAGGAAAAAATCAAATTCAAAAACGGTTTTAAACCGATAACAAACAAACTCAAATCTATCTAATCTATCAGGAGCAGAAAGATTACCAGAGATGAGAAAACTCAAGTAACATTTAAAAAAAACAGATTCTCTATCCGCACTTTTCCCTAGAGAAACATCGTCAAAACATCAGTAAACCTTGCCACTTAAAGTGTACTGTGATCAACTTTTCACATGCATTCATTAGTATATTAATATATTAAAATTTGTACACCGTTTATCCTTATTGGCTACCAATGTTACTTCCCATTTTTCTTCCGTAGGAATAAATATCTTGATAGCTAAATTGATCAAATCACTCACTGTCAGTCATGTACCAGCCCAGAAAAAGCGTAAGTTCAAAACTTGGTTAGAACAGATCAATGCGTGTGTGTGTGTGTGTGTGTGTGTGCGTTTATAAAATCAAATTTTAAACCCCGACTTGCACTCCAAAGGATAAGCGCATCTGATCTAACCAACTTTTGAACTTATGCTTTTTCTGGGTTGGTATATGACTGACAGTGAGGGATTTGATCAATTTAACTATCAAGATATTTATTCCCAAGGAAAAAACGATGCTGTTTCCTACCAAAGATCTAGCTAGATAATTTAACCATATCTTATAAGGTCTAAACCCACCATCGTATGTTAACTCTTTCAACTGTTGTAAACATCAGGTTAATTTCGGTATACCCTCTAGATGATCAGATAGCCTGAGATAATGTTCAAGACATTCCTTATTCTAGTTACGTTAAAATAGATTACTGTTTCATGTTTAACGAATGTGGAGATGACAGATGGAGATACACAAACACACACACACACATACTAGCATATGCTGTGTATATATATATATATATATATATATATATATATATATATATATATATATATATATATATATATATATATATATATATATGTATTCTTGTATACTTTCATTATTATTATTTTACAGGAATAAGTATGTTTATGTTACCTTTAATATTCTATTCATGCTTAACCGTTTACACATTCTTATAAATACTGTAAGATCACCGGCTGAATAATGCAACGTGGCAACATTGTATTTTAGCAGACAATACTTTTGTCTTTCCCGCCAAATGCGATGTGTAAGATAGCCAGTGGTCACTGACGAGTGACGAGCATCGGATCTCATCCTCCGCTCTCACATTTGTTTACGTCTCTTCATTAAATGGGAGTGGAAAGAATCTACTTTTTCATTCATCACCTTTCAGTGTGAAGACATTACATGTCGCAGTGAGACATCACATTACAATATATATATATATATATATATATATATATATATATATATATATATATATATATATATATATATATATATATATATATCCATCCGTTATCTCCACATCCGTTAAACATAAGAAAATAATCTATTGTAACTAGAATAAGGAATGTCTTGAACATTATACCAGGCTATCTGATCATCTAGAGGATATACTGAAATTAACCTGTTGTTTACAACAGTAATCTAATCATTAAATCTACTGGGTGGCATTAGAGTTAATTTCAAGCGAAAGAGTTAACATACGACGGTGGCTTTAGACCTGATAAGGCACGGTTAAATTATCTAGCTAGATCATCGAGAGGAAACAGCATCGTCAGTTAACTTAAAAGGCAAACTTTACCCAAAAGTGCTCGCGAATGCCAAAGGTCATTTCCCCCTATTTGCTTTCTGTCCTCCTGTTTTATTTGCAAAGAGTGCGCCTTAAAGAGCGTAAACAGTGCTATCTCCATCTGGTACTTATTCATCTCTAGGGAAGTATTTGCGATCGCTTGGTGATTATAAAAATTGCTGACTTAATGGAAATAGCCTTGGTCTCTAAATCGGCTCATTGCAAATTGAAGAGAGTTTTGTTCTTTAAAAGATTCCAAGGATATAACATAACTTTTATTATAACATCCGTAGAAAAGTGTCACGTGCAAAGGGAAATTCCACAAGATTCGCTAAGTACAGTTTTAGGTGGAAACGTTTATGTGATACTATTTTTACGTAGAGACAATTTCAGTGACTGATAAGACTTATGTAATCGTCATGAATGGTCCTTTCTAAGCAGCAACAAAATGATAAAGGTAATTGACAAAAACCAAAATGTTGTCATTAAATTATTTGTCAAAAATGTCGGTGATTGGTAGAACATACAGGTTACATGACACTATGAAAAAATGTGTTGTGACTGACAACATACAACTAATCTTCCCCCATTTTCAATTAACAGCAAATGAATAATACCTCACGACCTAACATAGTGGTACTGAAATAAAATAAAAGATGTTACATGTATTTTGCATTTATTAAGCGATAATCTTTATATATATATATATATATATATATATATATATATATATATATATATATATATATATATATACACACACACACACACACACACACACACATATATATATATATATATATATATATATATATATATATATATATATATATATATATATATATATATATATATATATATATAGCGTCAGTCTTCAAAATAGGTCATTAGCTAGGACGCTGTATCTGTCCATAGCCTGCAAGCCTTTGATACTTGGGGGCTCTTTACATTATGTGTATGATATATGACGGTATAAATACACTGGGACTTCGCCTCTCCATTCAATAATGTTGGTGGAATAGAATTAATATTTTAGCTGGGGCTGACCGATGTTACCAGTTGCCGTGTTACGCATTTCCCAACCAACTTGGTACTACAGATTATTTCCATTTCTATCGTGTTGAGGGATTCAGGTACAGACCAGAAATGTTATTCAACGCAATATATCCAAACTGGTTTTCATCAGATCATTAGCCTTCGAGACTTGCAATATACACATTCATACACGCACATATACGTTCGTTTTCATACAAGGAGCGTCACGCCATTATTACGCAACGTAAGACATAGGAAAGGAATTCAGCGTAACATTCGCGAAGGGTATATAATATATAATTCCTCGTTAGTACAAAGAAGAGAGTATAATTACTTTCCTTTCTTACTCGCGTACAGTTCAGTGTAGTCTTACCCCAACTCCCGTGATTGCCAACTTGAAAAATACTGC
The DNA here is from genome assembly GCF_040412425.1 of Macrobrachium rosenbergii. NCBI lineage: Eukaryota > Metazoa > Arthropoda > Malacostraca > Decapoda > Palaemonidae > Macrobrachium > Macrobrachium rosenbergii. The sequence continues at coordinate 9,964,113 of NC_089751.1, forward strand.
AAATTGCCTTCTCTAAGTAAATACATCCCGCTGTTAATTAAAACGAAAATAGTTGCACCTTAGTTTGCGCTGGAGTTCGAATATAGCAGTTGTAGCCTCGGAAGGAGCGCGATTTTGGTTTCGTTGTCAACACGTTAGAAATATTTCATGCCAATCTTCTTGATCATGTCTTATTACATGTGCATGAATTCTTGTACTATTGTCGTGCAATGAGGGTGCATGATCCTCCTGACATCCTCTCTCTCTCTCTCTCTCTCTCTCTCTCTCTCTCTCTCTCTCTCTCTCTCTCTCTCTCAAATATATATTTATATATATATATATATATATATATATATATATATATATATATATATATATATATATATATATATATATATATATATATATATATATATATATATATATATATATATATATATATATATATACATATATATATATATATATATATACATATATATATATATATATATATATATATATATATATATATATATATATATATATATATATCCATGTACATGTGTCTTTCTATCTGAATGTCTGACGTGTATACACAAACACAGACGCATGCACACACGCTTGGATACGATCACAGATTCTTGTGAAACATGTTCAGCAGTCTGTACATTGTTGGGAAATTAACTTTTGTTCTTAACACAAACAAATAAACGACAAAATTAATTACGTAAACCCTCTTGATGATGAATAGATTTACATAAGAAATTCACAGATGCTGACTGTGTACTCTGGTGTTTGGAAGTAAACTTCACGAAACTAAACGCCGTGATTTAAGGGGAGTCGTGGGTCTCAAAATTTAACAGCGCTTGTAAATAAAATGGCGATCATGGATTTCAGATGAAATCTTTCGTAAAAATACAATGGATAGTCTAATAACAAATTACAATTGTCAATGCACATGTCCTGAGCTACGTAAAGTTTTTTCTCTAATAGTTTTTTTTTTAAATATTAACTTGGTTTGAATTTGAACTTCAGCTGGAGTACGTTCGTCAAGACTTGCCCCACGAAAAACTTCAGATGAAAAACTCTGGAAGGAATCGAAGGAATTTGAAACCTTAATGCTTTGATACTATTTAGATTCCTTCTTGGGATACTGGAATTATTCATATAGCATCAACGAAAAACTAAATAAGTTACTAAGATTATTATCTCTATAATACCGAGATACAGGACTGAACAAGCCAACAAATATCTGCCTGTAAAAGAAGTAAGACCGAAAGAGAGGCAAGAGAAGTTATATCCAGTGCAAATATGCTTGAGCAAAATAAAGAGGTATGAATATGAATGGAACATTATTCATGGAAATAACCTCGTAGGTATTCAAGCCTCATTCCCTATCTTCCTTGGAGAGAGAGAGAGAGTTACTATGCTAAAGTGAGATGGAATGCATGCAGAAAACTTTACTGTATAGTAAGAAAAAAGACTGACACAAGTCTGTCACCGATGCCTGTCCAAGATATATAACCCTGGCTAGATATCACCCCAGTATATAAATAAAAAGAAAAGTAAACACAAGGGAAACACCTTTGTAAAAAGAAAAGAGTTATTCAGTAAGTCAGTAATCGCAAAAATGAGTTAAACCTCATGTTCACTGTACTTATAGTTTATTTCGACAAGAAGAAAGAGGCAAGATATGCTTTTAAAACAAGGATTAGGCGGAATTAATCCTGTTCGCTAAGTGGGCTTACTCTCTTAAGGGAAGCCCCGTATGAGGTATAACAGGAGATGGAGGAAGCCGTGTCATTACCAGAAGACCCCTCGGGAGGGACTCGAACTTCACTTTGCACCAGGTTCATTTCCGTTTTATCGCCATAAATCATCTTGGAATGGAAACTGTAGCTTCTTCTCCCTTTTCTGTTCTATTTTTCCCAAAACGTTCAGTTGAAGCACAGTTTTATGCAGGACCAGAGGAGGAAGAAAAATGCAAGTGTTTTTTTGGGATCTCTGCGATCTAAATGTTATTCAAATCCTAAACCGTCTCAAGGCATTGCTGTATAGTGCTTATCTCAAATACATTCGCTGTTAAGATAAGGGCTCTCATATGGTTAGATCAGATGCTGAGTCCGGGAGCCCTTGATAGCTCAGGAAACAGTGGCAGAGCATATCAATAATGCATCTGAGGGAATGGAGGCTCCCGCTCCGTCCCTGTGCACCTTTCTCCCTCCTGATCTTTTCCAGGCCCAATATGCAGGTGAGCACTTGCATATCAAGTGTCATCTCGTCTTTATCAGAAGTTCCGTCAGTTCTTTAATGCTCTTAAGGCCGCCTCAGACTGTTTCGAAGATTACATAAGGAACGGTCGAGCTATCTTCCCTTAAGGAGGTTCAGCGCAGGCGTGGCCTGGAATGCCGGGGGTCGTTTATGCAAGGACTAAAATGGAAAGTATCATTCCTCTTGATTATGGATCAACGCTGTTCTTCTAGCCATAAGTGGATTTTACCTTGGAACACAGAACAAAAGGATTGCAGTCATTTACATCTGGTTATGGCAAGTTTGTGACTGCTGGTATAGTGAAATGATTCACTGAGCCCGGTTCCCTTCAAGTAAATTAATAAGTAAACAAATATTGTGGTGGGAAGTAAATAAATAAAAATAGATAAATGAAACCCAGGCTGCACTGTCATATTTTTCGGTGTTGGCTGGGATTGCCTATTTTTTTTTTTTTTTTTATTGCATAATAAAGAACTTAAAGGCATCCAATGATAAATTGGCAATGAAGAGAAAATATTCAGTCATTCTTCATATTTCAAATTTCTCCATATGCAGTTTTCATAATATGCCAGTTAAAGTTTGGTCTGTTTATGAAAAGGTTTTGAATTAATAAATTTACGTGGTGATGTAAATAGCTGGAACAAGATCATTACTAGAGTTTAAAGGACTGTAACTGTACATTAGTGTATCGGCAAACTTCAAAAACGTGGATCCACACAAGGCTACGGTAGGGGATGATAATGAAGTTTTAAACTCCTTTCAATTACTGATTTAAATATAATCTATTGGT
>NC_089751.1:9969634-9982134 GCF_040412425.1 Macrobrachium rosenbergii
ATCCAGGTGGTATTCTGTGGCAGAGTGAAACTTTACTTACTTTTAACAGCCGCGGGTGTTGGTTTATCATTAATCCCTCTCGAGTGAAAGAGCCGGATTGACTGTGTCTACTCTCTTTGCCTGAAGAAGCTTAGGCGAAAGAAAACGGATTTACTTTATTCTTTTTTTTTCAGTGAAAGCTTTTATTGGTAAACACGTGACTATAAAATATTGTACGTATTACATATTTTAGTTGTAGCATCATTGATAGATGTTATTAATATGCATCGTGTGCATAACTTGCACCCTTTCATATCCAATGATTTATGAAAGGTTTGGTGTATATATCGTTTTTGTTATGGATAAAATAGTTTTCATGGTAAGCGAATAGTTTACCGCCATGGTTTCTGAGTTAAAATATTTACTGTCTTAACTTAGCTACTTGATCCTTCGAGTGACAAATCCTTAATTTTGCACATTAAAATCTTCATTTTTTTACAACATAATGAATTTTCTTATGTATCATATTCGAATGCTTGTGTTCTAGCTTATGGTATGTGAACTCTAAAGTTAACATATCATATCAGTTTGTTGTTCATGTGTCATTAAACATACTGGGCAGATTATAATCCTATATCGTGAATTAAACTTGCTACATTCAGCCAATTCGTAGGAATATTGCTCTTACCAAATATCCTAAAGGAATCTTGTTCTAATTGCATATTGCGGAATTTATATATATCTTAAAATAATGTGTCTTATTTTTATACCGTTAAATGATTTACGTTTCTCACTGGGAACATTCTTGATTTTTGTTGTATAATTTTTTCGTTTCTTAATCAGCGTTTGGGCCATTGAAGAAATAGATTTCAGCATGACCCATGCAGAAAATAAGCTTTAGCCTGCATCCACGGAAAGGATGATAGCCAAGTTGTCAACTCATCAACATAAAGTAATTAAGTATACTTCTACTGTAGAAATACAGGTCTTTCAGTGATATGCAATCTACTTGGAAACAAGCAGAGAAACAGAGAAGAACGCAAAGCTCGACGTAAGGTTGAGAGGCTTATATGGTAGCCACCACTTTCTGTGTTCATAACATCCTCTTTCATTCTAATTTACAAGGTTTACTCCGTAGGGATTCAGCTTCGATATCGATGTATCGAGTTTTAATTATTTTCTGGCGAGCAATTATTTTGTAGGGGTTACAAATGGTTAACTGGAGTTGAATTACAGCAGTGAAATAAAAGGCGGAGAAAAATATTGGTATTGGTTATTGGAAGAATGAAGCAAAATGAAAATATTAGCGAGTCAGTCACATATATTCTGAGTGTTATTAGGAAACCAAGAATTTCCATAAAGGAGAGACTGTCTGAATAAATTTATTGCCAGTATTACAAAAAATTGATCGGAAAGACAATATTGTCATCTGACACTGAAACCTTCCAATGTTTACATTTGTTTTCTCAGGAACAGCTGGTGTTTCATAACTAAACTTCTTGGATAAAAAAAATCCCTAGTTATTTGACGAGGAAGAACACACACAAGCCAAGAACACAGGTAGGACAAGGGAACACTGAGTATCAGCATACGTTATCCAGGTCGTGTAAGTAATGCAACTGGGCGGAGTCAGGATTGCACTATTTTCATTTTTTTTTACACGAATTTGGTTTAAACATAAAGTAAAATGAAAGAAAGAGGACAGTTTGGTAAGAAATATGGAGCATTATCAACAACAATGTCGCTTCAGTTACTGTCATCGACACGTGGAAACAGGTGCGTGTCTCGCAACTGGCCATGTTTGTAGCTCTCTACAAAGAGAATTATGCTACACTAGAAGATTCTCAGGCGTCAGAGGATTTGCTATTTGCTATTTCTACATAAACATATATAATGAATTTCTGATGATTTATACACTTTACCATACTTGGTCATGGTTTTCTCAGCCATTTGGACATCTTCATTTATTATCGTATTAGAGTACTGGTAGGTAACAAAATCTATATGCTCTGTTTAGTTGTGTGCGTGATATATATAAATAAATTATATATACACACACATATATATATATTATATATTATATAACATATATATATATATGCGTGTGTATATATACATATATATGTATATATATGAACATATATACATATATATGTCTGTATAAAGCAGATGCCTAAATTATAAGAACTAAGCCACAGGTAACAATGAGGCAATTTCACCTAATTTTATGTAAAGACGTTCTAGTGAAAACAGAGATTCGTACTGTACAGGTACAAATAGTTAATACGTTTTTTCGTCCCACAGTAATTAGAATTATGCTTAATCATAATAATGATTGCTTAGTAGCAACAAAAACTTCCTTTAAATTACAAGATCATTCATAGTAACTAAAAATATCCAGCATAAATAGTAAGTATTTGCGTTTGCGAACAGGAGTGTCTATCTAGCAGTTATTATGTTGATATGTAAGGGACCTTTCCGATAGCCTTGCGAGTCTAACACAACAACACTTCAGCTTACCAGACACCTTGCGGGCCTGGCCTTTCTGATAATTAACGAAGACCATACACGATAGCCTGCGCTTGAATAATTTCCGGATATCTTACAGCTGACGGTAATTCCACATAGTTCCTAACCTAAACAATCCTGTACTGTACACTTAACATTCAATATAAGAGGTATTTCTAAAACTGTTCCACAACTGAAATGGTAGCACAGGGAAAAATAATCATATTATGGTAGTTGGTAAGTACATAAATCCGCTGAACTGAGGTTCGTCATGTTGAGGTTTAACTGTACTTTAATTTAACCATATCCTGTTTTTGTGGTTAAATCCCAACAATGATATATCTGTTCATTCCCCCAAGTAATTTAGATATCTATACCTAAAACGCAGTTTAATTCTAGTATCTACTTGTAAATACTGCATTCAAACAATAAAAGTAGTATAAATCTATTAAAAACCTTTCGCCTGTTTGTGTTACGGTCCTTCTTAACACGCCATTATAACTCTGCCGTGGATTGTTGAAATACCTTGATGGACATTAATTTTCTTCCACTGCCCATGAATCTCTTGTTTCGTGAGCTAGACCTTCCTGAATGCTGATCTCAGCGTGACTCATCGCTCTAATCAGAGTCTAAGATCTGCTGTGTTATTTTTTGCATCGATTATTAGGATACATTTGCTGTCCCCTTGCAAATGCGCCATCCTTTCACTAGGGAGGAGTGATGAATCCTGCTTGTATCTGTCCACATTTTATTTCCCGTGGATTTCTGTACGGGTTTTGCATTTTGTGTCGTTTTAATTTTGTTAACCTGAACCTAAATAAACTGTTCAGCGACCGGTGCAGTTTACCAAATTTGTTCTTAATAGTTTTTCACCTAACTTTATTGTACAGAAATATTTGTGTAGTGTTAATTCAGACTTTTAAAATACAAGTCTATGCGATTTTAGCAACAATCATTTATCTGAATGAAGCATAATTGTGGATGTGCAAGTGCTGGTTTCATTATAACAAATCATAAAATCCCTGGATGGCGAAAATGTTCATGAATGTTAGCATCTTGACGAAAATGATTTCATGATGATCCAAATTCAAAATTAAAAACCTTCTTTTTCTTTTTCAACCATCATAGGAAAAAAAAACTGCCATGAAAGAAAAAAAGACGATGACTGGTGATAAGAGCAAACCACGATCATTTCCAAGGAAAGGGGACCGAAAAATAACTAAACACAGATCATACCCCGCCGGTCGCAAGACCTTCCACCAAGCTGCCTCAATATGCTTTCAATGTCAATCAACAATTGCTGAGAGATTTCGTCCCAAACACGCTCGAATATCTCGCCAAATCTCGGAGATGCTCCACCTGGTTAACATGCATTGGAGACGCAATCTCTCTATCTCAGCCGCGTCTGCCGGAGAGTGACAGGAGAAGTATCAAATAACAAACGGAGGTAGACGTGTTCTATATTCCCTTGATTCATCCTTCTGTCTTCATTAGGACACTGGTTCTTCTTCATTTATGAGTAGCTGTTGACATTTGCATTTTAACTCACACCAGTTTTGTTCATTAATTTGCTGTAAATCGACTCCGAAACTTGATGAAAAAAAATTCAAAAACGTTTGGAGTAAACTCAGTAAACTATTTGTAAAACACAACCATGTAAATTGTGTTTTCTCTCTCTCTCTCTCTCTCTCTCTCTCTCTCTCTCTCTCTCTCTCTCTCTCTCTTTTGCTGCTTAATTGTGGCACTTGTTAATTCCGCTTTCGCGCACTTCCATTTTGCATATATAACACGGTTAATCTGGTCAGATATCTTTCTCTTAGCTTATATTAAACTAACTGACATTCAGATATCTTAATTTTCCCATCTGATATTGTATTAACTCATCGATTTTTTTTTTTTGTTATCTGAAATAACTCGAAGTCGTAAGTTTGCTTATGGTGCCCTAGTTAAAAAAGAAGCAGTAATTGGTTTTTATATAAAAACTCCTTTGACTGATTTAGATTTTTGAAATCTGTGCATTACCAAATTACTAACTGGAAATCATTTCTCTTTTGGAACCTGAAGCAAACCGCGATGGTAATCCATTATCAACGACTTAATATATCGTTTGGCTAAATCAGTTAAAGATCTTTTACCATTAATGATTTCATATTCAGATACGTTCGACTTGTATTAAATGACTGGTATTAGCATAATTTACTGGTTGCCAAGTATTCATTTCATGATTATTCATACCCGATCATTTGCATATAATATGGTCGACAAATTGTGGAGAATTACTTTATTGATACTTGATATTCATTGGAACAGGGCTGGAAAAATATAACAACAATGACAAGGGATATTCTTCTCTCATCGTATTGCAACATGATTCATGTCTCAATAAATTCAGCTTGAACCTCATTCCAGCCTGATAGAATTCTTGTCAGATACAAGCGATCGTACATGAAAACCTAAACAAATAATTTCACTGAATAAGTTTCGGAGAAAAATCATCATTAAATAATTTTTATTCTTTTATAAATTAACACTTCAGTCTAGTACATCAATCGTTGGTGTCTGTCACCACAAGAAATTCGTCCCGATCTTTTGTTTCATTGCTGTAATATAAATTAAATCATGATGAATATTATCATTTTTATCAAAAATAAAGCATGGTGCCACCACTGTGAAAAAAAACCTACATTATTGATGTGTTTAATTCAAGTAAAAAACAGTTTTCCTCTTTCGACGAACATTTATTGCATCTAAAAGCGAGAGTAGTCTATATAGGACTCCTTTATAACACCACTACTCCCTGTGAAATCTTGCATTTCGGTCACGTCCGCTATCGGTCGTTTAGAGAAGTTTCTTTCCCACGTTTCCAAAAATCGGTTTGAAGTTCATAACTGTTTTACTTTTTAATTTCCGACTGTTCTCTACGCTTACATTTTTTAATCACAAAAGTTGTAAACTGAAGATTGTATTTCAAAGATATATGACCACAAGGGACAAATTATTCCACATTTATTTTTAAACTCTCTATGAAAAGTGTTGCCATTCTTCCAGAGGACATCAACTTTATCACAAATAGTTTCCTCAAAAGAAATTCTTTATCGCAAAGGCTTGAAGTTGATAATGGCGATGATGTAAAAGGTGATTACATTGATGAAAACTAACTAAATAAACTATCAAGAGTTCAAATATGCCATTTTCGTCACAAAGGATACTTTTTTATACAATACCGGTTCATGAGTCTAATTTTTCATACACCAATACATCTGATAGAATAGCTAAAATTTGGAGAAGGTTCTTCATAAAAGGAATATAAAACTTGTCGATAAGACATTGCGTCACAAGGGAAGCAAATTCCACAGTTAAGAAGGCAAAAAGAAATGCAGAATGAGTGTAATCGATTATTATAATTATTTGGGCCTTGGAGAGAAAAAAAATCATATGCACATGCAGAAAACACTAGTCAGCTTCGTGGTTTAGAAACAAACCTAAATTATATTAGATATTATAGGCTAACGCACAGACAACATAGATTAAGCAGCACAAGAAGATGAGAGAGAAAAAACATTTACATTTCTGGTCAGGTTTTCCGTGAATACTGGAAAAGCGATAAGAAAAGTTTTAGGAGCAACTGAGGAGGTGTTGAAAGTTGGAGGGTACCTTCTAAAGAATGTCAAGTTTGAGAAGTATTTTTTGTGAAACTAGATGCAGGTTTCTGAAATTCTATTTTCTGGAATTACCTTGGAGTGATGTAACAAGTTTTATAATATGCGCTTAGCCTGGATACAGTGAGCTAGTCAACACAATATAACGATCGTTAGTTGAATTGTAAGAGATCAGAGTTTGGAAATGAACTGCAAGTCCAGAAACAGTTATTACGATTATAAACAAGTAAAATATGCGCAGAAGTTTCTTCGGCGCAATCGAGTATTCTGTACAGCGTACAATGCTGTATAAGCCGCGGCCCATGAAACTTTCAGCCACGGCCAGGTGGTGGCCGGTCCTATAGCGTTGCTAGACGCACGATCATGGCTAACTTTAACCTTAAATAAGATAAAAACTACTGAGGCTAGAGGGCTGCAATTTGGTAAGTTTGATGAATGGAAGGTGGATGGTCAATATACCAATTTGCAGCCCTCTAACCCCAGCAGTTTTTAAGATCTGAGGGCGGACAGAAAAAGTGAGGGAACACAGACTAAGCTTTCCCAATAGTTTTCTTTCACAGGAAACTAAAAGCAAACCAAGGCAATAATATTTCAAACGTTTTCGTGGCTTATGATTAGTCTCTTGAATGACTCAATTAAATTTTGTTATAAGGGAAATTAATGATTAGGAAAATAATTTGTATGAAGATAAATGTAGGGTTTTTAAGTGCAAGTAAGGTAAATTTTGCCGCAGCTAAATACACTAAAGATGAGAAAAACCCAAATCGGCTTTGCCTTATGGGAAGAACCATAAAAAAAATTGAAGAAGAAATGAAAAGGAGAAATAGGATTACAAACTTGTTGTAAGTAAACAAAAACTTTCAGGGTGGAAGGAATGAATAATATACTGTATGTATATATATATATATATATATATATATATATATATATATATATATATATATATATATATATATATATATATATATATATATATATATATATATATATATATATGTATATATATATATATATATATATATATATATATATATATATATATATATATATATATATATATATATATGGTAGTACAGTAACCTCACTTTTACTAACAGTGGTGAGTTCGAATCCCGGAAGATAAGCAAGAAATAGATGTTGACATCACATGCAACTATCTGGAAAGGCCTTCCTAAATCTGGGTATTCTTTATGACCTACAGTTTTGAATAAGAGAATATTAATGTTAATCGAAAAAATATTCTAATGAGACAGGAGACACCAAATTAACTGCAATGAACGTGTTGGGAATCCACTGTACTTCACCGGACACGTCATGTTTGACGTTTTTGATCCTTTTGTCCAAAGGATCGATACAAAACAACCATACAGCCAAGAACAAACCGGTAGTACACCCATGTCCTGATCAACGGTTACCAAATTACCATAAGAGGAAGGTGACCGAAATCCCAATGGTTGGTGCGACGTGCCGCGTCTCATGTACCAAACAAACAACAGACTGTACTCCCCGAGAGACAAGGCAAAGTGCGCGCGATCGTATGTATGTTCTGGAGCTCTCCCGTTTGTGCTCTCGCGTCTGTCTGTCTGTGCAGTTTCGCACAGAGAGGATAGAGAGAGATAGACAGCATATTTTAGTACGCCTACATGGACATACAAAAGCTAAGCTTGGTAATGGAAGCAGGAACACAGTTCCGAGCACTCGTACATTCAGCTTGTCCGCTCTCAAACTGACAGGGTAGACCGGCGCCTATGCACACACGCTGCAATATGCATGCGTATTGACATTTATACATTCGTCATGAAACATACAACATGGGTACCGGACTGTACATACTCGCACCCGGGTATTGTATGATATAATATTTTCGTGTTTGTTTACTTGCTCATTTATATGTCTGTTTATCTATTATTTTTTTTTATTTCTTCGTAATTTATTGAATGAAAAATCACCGGGATAATTTAATATTTTTTCTCATTATTTTATTTGTTTATTATTTACATAATTTTTTTATATCCGTATTTATTTATTTTGCGTTAAGCAAGTCAGCATTAATAATAATAATAATAATAATAATAATAATAATAATAATAATAATAATAATAAGAAGAAGAAGAAGAAGAAGAAGAAGAAGAAGAAGAAGAAGAAGAAGAAGAAGAAGAAGAAGAAGAAGAAGAAGGAGAAAGTATTGCAGAATTGCTAAAACAATTTTGATAATGCAACAGTAATTACTATAATTGATATGTATTGTAAGACAGCGACAGACTTACTTTTATCCTTAAATTACCAGTAATAATTATCTCTTTGGTCAGGTGGAAGCTTTCTGACCATTTGCGCTAGAACTTCGCTCGGTCTATATTTCATTTAAGAAATAAATCACTTCAGTGGTCTTTGAGGAAACAGGTGGGAGCAACTATCATTCTTTATTTTTTGCAGGCAACGTTGCAGTGATATAGGTAACACAATGGAACACTCGTTCCTGCTGTGTTAACAACCGGGAACCCTCCCATCAAAACTTTCACGTTTATGCGAGGTCAAAGTTCGGTAAAGGATGATATGAATAATCATAACTATAGGAAAAGATAATTGAGCAATAACGACGCAACAGCATACTGGGTGCTGTGCTGTTAGTGTCAAATATGAACAAATGTCTGCCATTACCATTATGAAGATTATACTGCCTACTCAGTAAGTCTTGACCGGAGAGGTCATAAATTTTTTCGGGATGAATAATAACATTCAGTTTCATAACGAAAACTACTAATGACTATTCTGATTTCTGATGTTTGACGTAAACGGAAATTCCGATCTTAAAACCATATTTATTATTTTGCCTGTTGCCATTCGAGATCAATCGGGCTTTGAGCTCTTATTTTGCCTATTGCCATTCGAGATCAATCGGGCTTTGGACTAGCTCAGTGAAAACTCATATTTCAGTTTGCTATTAAGCTCCCTTGGTCTTTAAGTACATCTTCTGACAGACCGTTGATTATAGAAAATACATATGATCTTTCTTCAAGGTACCCGAGAGAAAAAGAGTTCAGCAGTGCTAGAATTTTAGGGTAAGATTGAAAGCTTAGACCCTCCATAGTCAGCTAACCCTTTCCTGTGCTACTTTGGCTTGTTATCTACGCGTCACCTACTCCGAGGTGCTAGTACTAAACATGGCGGAAGCTCCTTGGGACGCCGTGTCTAGTACTAGCCCCTCGGGGATCAAAGTATTATATACATCCACTTCTAAATTGTGTGGTCGACAAATTATTATATTAAAATAAACGATATCTTCGTGCGGCCGTCTCCTTTACATTTACCATACGGTGATTAGTACTAGCACCTCGGGGTAGGTGACGCGTAGATAACAAGCCAAATAGCACCCCTGTTCCTTCTAAAATCCTGAAAAAAAACTAAGAAGTCTTAGCCAATCCAGTTGGAGAATCATGTCACTTGTTACCAGAAAATAATAAGTGCTTCGTAACTTATAAGTAATGAATGCACCTGATGAAATGTTGGTGAGTCGTCAGTGACCAAGCTAACAAAGAAATCATGCAAATATTAGTTCTGCATATTTATCCATGGCCTCATTAATTCTGTCTCTACTCTGGAATGAGCTTAAGGGTACTATAGATGCGACTATCTTTAGCTTTGGAGAATGTTTATGTTTACCTTTTTTTATGTCAGCGGTTGAAAGTAAAGCTCCCGAAATGTGTGATTGTGAGAATGTCTGTTCATTATTCTACTGTGAATAACTAGTAATGTACACTAAAGTCACGCTACCATACCTCCTTTTCTATCCTTCTTGGCGTATAAAAAAGTACATATGTATATATATATATATATATATATATATATATATATATATATATATATATATATATATATATATATATATGTGTGTGTGTGCGTGTTTGAGTGAATATAATATATATAGATAGATAGATAGATAGATAGATAGATAGATAGATAGATACAGATTTATTGCAGCAATAAACGACATTATCCTACTTTATTTTTTTTCATATTCCTAAAATCGATCCACTTTAGAAAATGGTTCGCGTGCGCAAATTCAATAAAAAAAAACAGTTACCTATCGCTGACAACAGCTATACCTCGTACCTTAGTAAATTACTATATTCCGCTTATTTACAAAATAATCAGCTGAACAAAACAAGGACAATCATCTTCTCCGTCACTTGGAGATTCAGTTAAGCTGCATAAAACGCCCGGTAAACCGTACGCTGGAGATGTTATCACTTTCCGAATACCCATTATCCCTCTCGCAGGTGATAATATGACGGGCAAGGCTGAACGTGAGAGAGTTACTTTATGTACTTGATTGTTTATTAATTCATTCAATTATATATGTGAGCGCGCATGTGGGAGTGTGACCTGTATCATAATGAAATTATGAGTGTATTCATCTAGATAACAGTTAAACATACAGCATCGCTGAAGTTTATCCGAACACTTGTCCATTAGATTTTGGTCAGCTTTTGCAAGTAGTGATGCAAATATAAATGTAAACATGCGAATGAGAGATAACTAAGTAGACATTCATCGTTAACTAGATTTAAAAATGTGTTGGCCTCACCTCCTGACGCAAGTTTGCTCATTACAAATACAACTGATGTGGCTCATTTACACGAGCACGCATGGAAATAAAAACGTTTATGTCGAATGTAATGACAAGATATTCAAAGACTGTCAACATATGCAATCAGGATTTATCCTCTCTCTCTCTCTCTCTGCAAATTTGTAGTTCCTCATTGGCGTGGTGGGTATAGTTCTCAGCTAGCACGCTGCTGGCCCAGCGTTCGATTCCCCGACCGACCAATGAAGAATTGGAGGAATTTATTTCTGGTGATAGAAACTCATTTCTCGTCATAATGTGGTTCGGATTCCACAATAAGCTGTAGGTCCCGTTGCTAGGTAACCAATTGGTTCTTAGCCACGTAAAATAAATCTAATCCTTCAGGCCAGCCCTATACTAGGAGAGCTGTTAATCAACTCAGTGGTCTGGTTAAACTAAGGTATACTTTTTTTCTTTGTACCGCAGAATAGTTCTTGTCCGTGGCCACAATATGGCCATTTCTTTGTTAATCTTGTTCATTCACATCCTGTCTTTTCCATTTCTCTTGACGCGAATATTTTCCTTGTCCTCTTTTTACATTTTTCTGAAATCATGCTCGGTTATGAGTCTTGTGGACTATACATTTATGTGTCTTTTCCACCCTAAAATAACTGTCATTTTAACTCTTCTCGGATCTTTCCTAGATAGTGACCCTCAAGTCTTTTCGGGGGTCGTTATCTAGGACTAATATTTCTCGGTCATTATCTTCATGATACTTACACTCTTTATGTTTTTACGGTAATCCCCAACGGGTTTGTACTAAACACGCCGCAAAGCTGGATACATACCGGGTTGAAACCCTTGGGGGTCACTATCTAGGAAAGATCCCTCTTTAGGAATCTCCTGAATCTCTTTTCTGCACACCAATATTCCGCCAAAATTCACAAATTCCAATTTCTCTGTTGTTCTTAAACATATGCATTCTCCACAGATACCATTTTACACTATCTACTGTATATCAAGACATTCATCTTTTCAATGGAACCTTGATCATTTTACCCAGTCTAATATCCGGCACCTGCTATTTTGTTACGGCATCATTTTTCCTTATCACACTTTCTCTATCCATTTCTGTCTTCCTGATATCCCTCCTCTCTTTTTCCACGTTTTCTTCGTTTGCCTCTTACCTACCACTCTTACTAATCCTCTGGATTGCTATGACACCTATTCGATAATCGCGACGAATCTAAGGAAATATGTCCATCTTATTTTCGGCCCGGTTCTTTACTTTCCCTTTCATTTCCCCAATCTTGTAACATGCTTATTTTCTAGCCGATAGGTTTCACAGAAGTGCTGTCTAACTCTGGGACTTTGGAATAAAATCATATGCTGTCTAATGCGTTCGATATTTAACGCAAACACACAAGTGCACGTAAAAGCACAAACACTCGCAAATGCACATGCGCATACATTCACACACATACAATATATATATATATATATATATATATATATATATATATATATATATATATATATATATATATATATATATATATGTGTGTGTGTGTGTGTATATGTATATATATATATATATATATATATATATATATATATATATATATATATATATATATATATATATATATATAAAGTCTTGATTCCTCAGTTTCCTCTCAGTTTTGAAGTATAAAGGATAAGCAATGAAGGTGTATGGGAACAAAAATTTAATAGGAAGAAAGTAATGTATGCACAGTGTATCGCGTGTTCAATTAAAGGATTTACGTACT